>NC_137819.1:42211479-42233979 GCF_963921795.1 Nannobrachium achirus | reverse complement strand
CGTCAACGTACTAGTCAAGTCAAAGTGTGTTGAAGTATACAGGGCTTATTTGGTTCATCTGTGATACACTTGCTCCCCATGTGTCAAATAATTGATTTCAAAACACTACTCTTGGTCTAAGCTTTGAATGGTTTATAGGGGCCAAAATACATTAAAGATTGTGTGCTGATATGAACCATCCAGACCTCTCAGGTGATCTGGGAAAGGTCTGCTGTCTCTCCTTACAACCACAAATACACATTGGGAAGCAGCATTTAGTTTTTAATGCACCACATATCTGGAACAAACTGCCAGAAAACTGCAGGTCTGTTTCCACTCTTATTTCCTTAAAGCACATCTAAAGACCTTTCTGTTTGACACTGCCTTTGATTGAGTTACTATTCTTTTTTCTTAATTGCCACCGCAGGGAGCAGTTAGTATCAAAACCTCCGCCTCAATCAGTCAGTCAGTCAGTCGTCATGCCTCATGTCATGCTCATGCTCCATATATGGCCGTTCTTGTCCCTTTTATGCCCATATATGGAGATCCCTGATGTCATCAATATTAAGCCCATATTTGGGAATGCGGACATATTGTGTCAGTCTCATGTGGTCTCAGCAAGGGTCGCTTCTCGCCCTTAGGGCGTCTTACAAATTGTGTATCTGTTCTTTTTACTTCTTTTCTTTTATGCATCCAAATGTCATTTAAAGCATGTTGAATTGCCTTGTTGAAATGTGCTATACAAACAAAACTGCCCTGCTTTGCCTGTGTCAATCGCAAAAGGGATGAGTTTTTAGAGAAAACCAAACGTTTATGCATGTCACAATGAAACGTACTTATTTTTGGCCAGTGCTAACAGAAATAGCATTGTAGTACGTAACCTGAAGAATCACCTCTTCAGATTTCAGACTCCACCTTAGCCCATAGCACTTACCGTAGCACTTACCCTAGCCTCGACTACCTTGCAGGCTTATAAATTCCAAAATGTACTTTATATATAGCATGTTATGTAGACTGATACCAAGTCATTGTTGACCTGGCATCCTACAGTCAGTGTGTATAGCTTCAATGTACAGACAATTGATTTATTTGGTTATTCTACGGTTAGACTGATGATAGGTTCTTGGTTTACCTATGATTTTAGAATACTGTTTCTATGCATTTGACGTATTACCTTGTGCTGTCCTCGCTTACTGTAAATCGCTCTGGATTAAGAGGCTAAATGCCTAACTTGCAATTGTAAATCGTCGTACACTGCAAAACCACAAGTGATCAAATGTTCCAAGTGAAAATTCAGGATGTATGTGGCTGCTGTGATGTTTCAGGTTGCCAACCTTGCGTCTCATAATAACCTATACCAGGGGTCTTCAACAGGGGATCCGGGACCCCTAGGAGGTCCTCAGAGTTACTATAGGGGGGCCGCCAAACCTTTGTGATAGGATCATTCTTTTAAATTAACAACTTGAACCCTCGCATCCCTATTCGGAGGAGAACTTTAGCCAAAAATAGCAGCTCTACAATCTGAGAGCTTGTAGATCGGCTATTTTCGGCAAATAGGTTTGGTGTAGAGGGGAAAAAGAGAAGACTAAGTAAGTACAGAGTGACAGGTCAAGTTAACTAAAACAAAAATCCAACAGACTGATGTCAAACAAGTCTATGAATCTACCTATGAAATTGATGAAAATCTGCATCACACATTTATACAATATGTAGAGGGGGTCCCTGCTTCATCTCTCTCAGCTAAGGGGTCCTTGGCCTGAAAACATTGAAAACCCCTGACCTATACAGTATCAACGCTTTAGGCAAAGACCTGTGCCACTTGTATTTGGTCTAAACACACAACAGTGTGTGTGTGTGTGTGTGTGTGTGTGTGTGTGTGTGTGTGTGTGTGTGTGTTTGCGTGTGTGTGTGTGTGTGTGTGTGTGTGTGTGTGTGTTTGCGTGTGTGCGTGTGCGTGTGTGTGTGCGCGTTCGTGAGTGTGTGCGACTGTGCGCGTGTGTGTGTGCGTGCGTGCGTGTGCGTGTGTGTACACACGCCTATCAGCTGACACCAGCAGATTGGCCGCTGATGGCCAGGGTTGAAGTTCCTCAGTGGTGGGAAGTAGCTAAAGTACACGACACGTTGCAACTTTGAGTGACTTTTACTTTAGTTAAATATTTAAAGGATCTATACGTCTATTCATTATACAGCTCAGATGCAAAATGTATTCATAAAATAAAAATTACATTGTGCCGCTTTAAAGTGATGAACACATTAATGCATTGCTAAATACAATCCAATTATATGATAATGAAAATTGTTGTTTTGCTTTGTTTTTGTTTTATTTCTTTGCACAATAAAAACAGTACAAAGGTAACCTTACTAGATAAAAAGACAGAAACAAGTGCAGGTGAAAAAGCAAAAGCCTTCTCCACAATAACAGACAACAGAAAATTAAGACACTAATATAGAGCCCTGAGGGATTGAATACTTGTATTAGTCAGAAATGAAAACAGTCAGGCACTGAGGCTAAAAGGATAACACTAAAAAGTCCTGAGGCCTTGTTTCCATGGTGATTTAAGTGGTTAAGTAAAGAATCAGCGTACTTCTCTTCCACCAATGTCTGAGTGTCCTCTCCAGACTCCTCTCACAGGGAGAGCAGCAGAACATGAGGAGAGAGCAGAGAATGTGCACGTCTCTGTCTCTCCCACAGCCTCTTTCCTGGGTGTGTCCACGCAAATGTGTGAGAACGGGACAACAAGCAGAGACATCTGGACATTCTGACTCTGTAGGCTCACACATGCACGCATGCACGCATGCACGCACGCACCAACACACACACACACACACACACGCACATGCACGCACGCACATACACACACACACACACACACACACACACACACACACACGCACGCTTGCTCGGAATGCTCGCACATTGTAAAGACATCAACATTTTAGAACAGTGATATCAAGAATGCCATCACAATTTCTGTTATTAGAGAAAAAGAAATCCTCCTGATGTTTCTCAAATTCTGTACACTTGTGGGGACATTTAGCCCTTACAAGTATCTCGTAATACATGCACACACACCCAACCCACTCAGTTGTGGAGGCAAGATCAAATTAGGTCAAAAGGAATCGCGTGAAGAGGACAAAAAAGGTCAAAGGAGGCTCTTTATGTGATATTGCAACACTTTGAACATGTGTTTGTTGACTGTGGTCTACTCTGTTACCAATACAATACACATTGTGTGTGACATGCATATGATGTGTGTGAGTTTGTGTTTGTGTGTGTGTTACCTCAGTGCAAGGGTCATAGACAGTGTTTGAAATAAACACGGGTTCTTCTACAGGAAGAATCACTTGAAAATGTGTGATTTGTAGTTGCGTGCCGGTGTCGTGCTCAGTAAATAGCAGATCTACAAGCTCACGACGCGCCACATTTCTCACAGAGAGTGAGGTTCCAAATGTAGCTAGGGAGCTCTAATATATGGTAATGTTTGTTGCCACTATTTGTTTATTTTTTCTTCCAGCATACACTTGCATTTACCTATATACTGTATAGTTCATGATATAAATAATGAAGTAAAGCACTAGTCAACACAATTCTAATCATTTGTGTTAAGTGTTATCTCTTGCTGCTCATACCGCCATCCATGCGTGTGCACACAATGCAGGTTACTCAAAGCCAACATTTTGATTGATTGACTAAAGAAATATGTTTGCAAAAAGTACAGAGGTACAATTATACAATACTGCTAAAAGGATAACACCAAAAGCCCCTGAGGGCTTGTTTCCATTGTGGTCCTATCGTATTCAATTCATCGAGACACCCCAATACAAAACGAACAAACGAACCACAGTTAAGCTTAAGCATAGTACAGTATGTTGGCTTTGAGTGAACATCTTCTGGGTGTTTGAGGTCGCAGCCTGGGCATGTTCATAACTGTTATGGGATGCAACCTCGATCTAGTCTATTTAACAAAGTAAGTAATGCAAGCCATAGCCTGTCCACTGTACGTTTTGCTTTTTAATAATTTCTTGGTGGAGTGATTAATCAAATCCTTGTTGCAATGGAGAATCTGTCAGGGTTGGAAACCCTCAAAGCTGAAAAAGGGTGGAAGTTCAGCAGAGACAAAAACAACAGAATGTATTTATTTTTAATCTCAAAACCAAGAAGGTCAAACAAAGATGTTGACCCGATAGTCAAGATTACATTTATCCCCTGAGCACTGAGCAGGCTCTATCAGTTCAATGCGGTAAAGAAAATGTGGGCTAGAAGAGGAAACTCACCACAGCCTAATAGCCTATAGTGCTCCCTGAAAGCCACAGTGTAATTTGAACATTCATTATTTTACTTGCTTACAATATTCTCTGGTGATTCAGCTGCAAAATAGAGAGAGAGAGAGAGAGAGAGAGAGAGAGAGAGAGAGAGAGAGAGAGAGAAGAGAGAGAGAGAGAGAGAGAGAGAGAGAGAGAGAGAGAGAGAGAGAGAGAAAGCCCACAGAGAGGGGGAAAGGCAGTAGTCATGCAAAAGCACAACAGTGAGTGAATCGCTGCTAGATTATCTGCCAGATGTGCTTCTAACTAACTCTAACTTGTTGATCTCAGGGGGAATTCCTTCTACAGTATACAGAAGGCAGCCTGATCATCATAAACAAATACCAAAAGCTTGATGATGTAGGCATTATAGCAAAAAAGAAATGATTCAATTGCATTCATCAAGCTCCATGATATCATGACACCCTATTTTTTAAGACAGTTCTTAGTATTGGTTGGTTCTCAAAGTGGGGGTCTGGGGACCCTCCAGGGTTCCTTGGGGGGTTCCAGGGGGTCGGCCAGCACTGAAACAATGCCCGACATCACTGACTGACATCACGGAACACCAACCTGTATATGGGCATAAACGGGTGAAACAGTCTGCATTGCTGACATCACTGATAAAAAAACAGTGTCGCCACCATGGTAACAGCCGCATGCTGAAACAATGCCAAATAATGTCTATCTGACATGATGCAATCTGGGAACCCATCATCAAAGAAAGGGCGACGCCCACCTCGGTCTATCTCTCTTCCTTGGAAGAGTGAGTCAATGGCATAGGCCATCATTGACTCTGTCTCGAGAGATTAGACATGATTTGGAAATTTAGAGATGACTGACATACTACAGTGCCCAAATTTGGAGATGATATCACAGACTGGCTGGACACGGAAAACCTTATATGGGCATAAAGAGAGCCAGACAGAAAGAGATAAGAGATCTCCATATAATGTATGGGCATGATCTATACTGTGCACTCATATGCTGCGCACACGTCCACGCACTAGTATACTTAAAGCACCAAAAGTAAAAGTACAAAATGTTTGAAAATAGCAGATCTACAAGCTCACGTCACATTGCGATACGTTGTGAGCTTTTAGATCGGATATTTTCAAAAAGCCTATGTATAAAATAGGGCTAAAGTGGTTAATGTCTGTTTTTTAATAATATTATAATTTATATCTGCAAAGTACTAGACTCTAAAGTTGTCAAATAAATGTAGTAAAAGTAAAAGTACAATATTCGGATCCGAGATGTAGTGGAGTAGAAGTAAAAGTATTGGAAATTGGAAATACTCAATTAAAGTACAAATACCTCAAAATTGTACTTAAGGAACAGTAGCCTACAAGTTTAAGTAAATGTACTCAGTTACTTTCCACCACTGTTCGTAGCCAAATACATATAGGCCTAACTGTGTGGTTTGAGAACCACTGCACTGTACTAGATTATAGTACACACACAGGCTAAGAGCCTGAGGAGGAGGAGTGGGGGAGTGGATGGCCTTATGTAAAATATTTGGAGTGGGAGCGCCGGTCTCTGGACAGCTAGGGGCCTGACCCTAGGGAAAAACAGTGCGCAAGTGTGTGTGTTATGTCAGGTGTGAGAGTCTCCCTCCTTGCTGGTACATATATAGGTTCTCACTCACCTCTGATGACCCAAAAAAGAACTGTTGTAAAAAATATGTAAAAATAAATAAATATATAGACTATAGGGCCTAATATATATATATATATATATATATATATATATATAGACCTATATATATATATAGACCTATATATATATATATATTGGCTGTATTCCAGCTGTCTAATCAGGGACTTATTTATATGCGGGAGACCAACTTTGAATTGAATTACAAACAATTAAAGCTGGTGGAATTAGAAAACACATAAGGCATTATTGTGGCTAAAACAGGAACACAGAAGAGAGCCACTGATATGTAGGGCCGTCGGCCCCCTCTGCTGGTAATACCTAGAAGGTTTTGTTGAGTTTCTCATTATGTTTAGCAGTCATACTCAATAGTTAGAAAATAGGGTTAGTTAGTTAGGGCATTCGAATCCCGGGCCATACATAGTTTAAAAATAAATAGTGGGGGGAGGGCCTGCTGGCCTACCGGTCCAGGTCCATACCACATAGGCTCTGACGCCTGACAGCGTGTCGCGGGTTCGAGTCTCGATCCCGATGACCTTTGCAGAGTGTCTCTCTCCATTTCCTGTCAGTCCTATCAATAAAGACATAAAAGCCCAAAACAAATCTTTAAAGAGAAAGATATTGTAAATACAGGTATGGACTTGATGCTTTGAATGAGTGCTATATTATGATCATTTAGACAACATTACAAATCAAAACCAAAATGTCCTCATAACATCCAAATGTTTCCAAGGGCCCTGCCCCTGGTCCTTGAAACTTGCAGAATTATTATTACATAATAGAAAGTGCAATACATGACGGGCCACACAATTACTAACAGGCTAGAGCCCAAACACCACAACTAACCCACAGAGAAGCGGGAAGCCATACAGTAGACCAGTGTTACTCCAAATTTCAAGGTCTCGCCTTCACTCTGACAGTGTACAGATGGAACCAAATGAACCCATTAGGTCCATTTGGTTCCATTTGTACACTGTCAGAGTTACGGATTTATATGGGTCAATTTAGACCCACATAAAGGAACACGCAAAGTCCCTGGAATCCACTTTGAGAACCACTGCAGTAGACTAATCACTCATCACTCACCTTTTCTACTTCAGCTATTCTACACTATATGAAGGGCTATTTTTTCTATATGAATTGCAAAAATAGCCGATCTAGAACCTCAGCTTGTAGATCTGCTTGTACATCTGGTATTTTCACTCTTTCGTCTCAGTCGGGTGGAAACTTCATAAACTATGTCCAAAACTGTTACTTTTCAGTATTGAAATAAAATGCAAAACCGCAAAAGTAGTAGATCTACAAGCTTTTGTGTGAAGCTGTAATATGATCAAGTAGGGCATTAATGTACAAAAACACACAAACAGAATGTGGAGATAAGAGCTTTCTGATTTGTTAGTTGGTAAGAAGTGTGAGGGAGAATATAGGCTATACTCTTAGTGCTGAGTTCAGTTCCAGAATCGTTTTTGTTGTTGGTGTGGTTGTCTTTTTAAGTTGCGAGGGGTCTGTAAGGGTATGGGGATGATCTGCAGAGGGTACTGGGTGGGTATATGGGGTGATGTGAAGGGGGTACTGGGCGGGTATGGAGAGATGTGATCCAAGGCGGGTATAGGGGTGCAATCTGGGCTTTGGGTGAGAGCTGTGTGGAATGTGTGATGGTTCATGTACGCTGTGTGTTGGTGTTGTTTTGTGTTCTTGTGCGTGGAAACAAACCATGCAGGAAGAACATAGTTATTGCTAGCCCGGTGACAACTAATATAGGAACGTATAACAAAACAAAACAAAATAAACAAATCGCTTAAGATAGTGCAAGGCTATTATCATAACCCTGCTAGCATCCTGAGAGAGGAAGGGTCAAGAAAGAAGACACCCCCCCCCCCCCCCCCACTCACACACACACACACACACACGCACGCACGCACGCACGCACGCACGCACACACACACACACACACACACACACACACACACACACACACACACACACACACACACACACACACACACACACACACACACACACACACACACACTCAAATAAACACACACTCGCTGCAGAGACACACTTCTTGCAACCACACACCCCTGCAGGGTCTTTTAGTATATGAATCCAGGATGAGCAGCCGGAATAGGATCGGTTGTTGCTCAGTGACCCACAGTGTTAGCAGAGTAACCATGGAAACCATGGAGGGGGAGGGGGGAGAGGGGTTACGAACCGGAGACGAACCGGACACTGCACGTCTGTGTGTGTGTGTGTGTGTGTGTGACTGTGAGACACACACACACACACACACACACACACACACACACACACACACACACACACACACACACACACACACACACACACACACACACACACACACACACACACAGAATGTATCCTGATCCCTTCTGGAAACTACACAGGAGAACCTTTGAGAGGGCCAGGATTCCTTCATCCAGCCCTCTCTTTTTTCTATTGTTTTCAATTCTTTATCTCTGTTGCTTTGTCATGGTAGACACTTGATGTTATCCTCTCAATGGTCCACTTGAATAGAGTCACCTCACAGGGCCCAGCTAGGCCTTCAGTCCTCACATGGGCTTATATTATACTGAACATCATCACAGAAACAGAAACGGCACGGCACACACCCAGACGGGAGAACCACGTTCACGTCAGACTGTCAGTTCTCCTGAAGCTGTGGTTCTCAAACGGACCAACTCTGAGAGCGTATAAATGAAAACACTTGTACAATGTGCACTGTCTGAGTCGATGGCCTGGCTGTAAAGTGTCCATTTGGACGCAGTCCATTTGGAGGCTTCCCCTGCCAGATTCCATATTTAGATCTTAATTTCTGCCATAATGGCATGTCATCTTAGTGTTCAACTGTTGAACACTTCTCCATAATAATAATACTTATGATCAATCGTTGCTGACAGTGATTGATAGTCAGCAAAAAATATTGATAGACCCTGTAACTATCAATCATTACTACTTCATCACTACTTTGAAAACCACGCCACGAACCTAGGAACTATTACTGTATTCTGTTTAACATCTCTCCTCTTTCCAGAGTCCTTTTATTTCAATGAAATCCATTGCAATTCTGAGAATACAGACTATGCAGCAGAGGCTTCAATTGGGTATACCAAATATGCAGCTGCCAGCTGCCATACCTTGGCTACAAGAGGGGAAAAAATGTACTTCTTAAAATAAATTCATCATGCCTGTTGCTTAGCTTTTGCTGAACTGACGCCCCTTGAAAACATCATTATTACAACTAATATCCTACTACACCCACCAGATAGATAAATATTTCATATTAACCAGATAAAACTTGACAAAGACGAGGAGCTTCATGAAAAACAAAGACTGTTAGGCCTATGTGTCACAAGACATAAGACACATTTCAGTGTGAACTGACAATACTATATCATATCATATCATATCATATCATATCATATCATATCAAATCATATCATATCATTTAGCCAGTGTATGAATTGATAGCCTACCTACAGTACAGGCCTATTTGTATTTTGTAGGCCTACTCTTTGTTTATTTTGGTGGGCTCCTATTTTGTATTTTCTAATATGTGTTTTCAATGCACCTAAAACACAAATTAGAACCCAGCTGAAGCTGTGCCTCTGTCTCCAAGCAAGTGCCTAAAGGTCACAGGATGTTTCTACATTGTGCTATCGAGGCCCCACATCTTTGTTCCAACGCAACAGCAACCAAATCACTCCTTGGACAACAACAGCGGCCGGTAAACGGAACCTTACATAATAGACTAGGAACAGGCTACGTAACCCAGACAGAGGCCGGTTCGGTTTTCCACTTGCCTGTCTCTAGTCTCTGTCTAATAAACTTTCACAAGCAGCGACTCCGTCTCCTTCTACTAACGAGACGATGACGACGACTCCTCCTCCAATAACCATAGCAACCACCACCGCCGCCGCTTGCTCGACCAACCAGACTGTGTGTGTGTCTGTCCGTCCGGTCTGTTCAGCGTGCGCCGCGCATCCCGGACCGGGGCCCTGCTAGAGGTTATGACGGACACTCACACTACTATAGGCTACCTGCCTGCTGCCGGTCGGTGAAGTAAGGAGGAGAATATACAGTTTTCCTGGACCCACCCGGATCGTGACTTCACTTAATGACGCCCGCGTGGAGAGCGCGGCACGGGTGCGCCTGCGACGCGCCGGGCGCGAGATGGAAACCGGCAGGTGAGTTCAGTCAGACAGACAGTCAGGAGATGAAGATGGAGTGAACAGATTTTGACCTAACGTAGCCTATAATAACCGTCCAGGTAGATAACGATCAACAACACGCTTTTTGAGACAGATACAGATTGAGACGCTTTTTTTTATTATTTGATTGGCCCTAATCAAGTGGAAAACAGTCTCTTTCAACTTTGTGATGCTGCTGCAAATGAAACGGATCTCTGTGAAGGCTAGAGGCTGCAGCCTCAGCACTGAGTGCTGCCTGTAACAAACAGGCTGCTTATTCCTTGACTGGCAACAGCTGTCTCTTTTATGAGGTGTTTATGGGGGTCATGGAGTTGTGTGTGTACTGTCAGTGTCTTGGTGAAAAGACTGTATTGTCAAAGGCAGTGTGTGTGTGTGTGTGTGTGTGTGTGTGTGTGTGTGTGTGTGTGTGTGTGTGTGTGTGTGTGTGTGTGTGTGTGTGTGTGTGTGTGTGTGTGTGTGTGCGTGCGTGCGTGCGTGTTGGTCCGGTCACTCTCCTGGGGCCTGTGTGGTGTCTTGTTATGAAAGGGGGGCCTTGGTGGTGGTTAGAGGTACAGGCCAGGGTCTTGTGTTTCTGTCTGCTCTTCTGTTGCCTCAAACAAACTAACTCCCACACCGAGAGAGAGATAACATCTCTCTGTCTCTCTCTCTTTCTCTCAGTTCAATTCAATTCAATTGAAAGGAGCTTTATTATTGGCATGAGAAAACATACCGTTTACATTGCCAAAGCAAAAGTGTAACAAAACAATCAAAACAGAACAATGTGGGGGCGCCTGCTGGCCTGGTGGTCAAGGCACATACCACATACTAGGCTATGATGCCTGCTGGCGTCGCCGGTTTGATTCCCGATCCGGACGACCTTTGCCACATGTCATTCCCCATCTCTCTCCTCATTTCCTGTCAGACTACTGTCCTATCGAATAAAGGCATAAAAAGCCCCAAAACAAATCTTAAAAAAAAAAAAAAAACAGAACAATGTGTGTACAATTAAATATGAAAAAAAATGTGAATAAAGTAATGTGTAAACAGAGCTTAGAGGGAAGACTATATTCTCTCTCTCTGTCGCTCACAAACTCTGTCCTTCTCCATGTCAGAAAGTGAAACGCCAAAGATGCTGTGTGTCTCTGTTGCTTCATTAGCCATGCAGCCTCGGCAAAGAACTAACAAGGGCAAGCTTTTGTTCAGGTCTGTGTGTGTGTGTGTGTGTGTGTGTGTGTGTGTGTGTGTGTGTGTGTGTGTGTGTGCGCGCGCGTGTGTGTGTGTGTGTTGAAAGAGAGATACGCACAGTACGCAGCACAGTACGCGTCTTAAGGAAGCGTAAATAATTCAGCCATGGGCGCAAGGCCCTCAAAGAATCTCAAATGGCTCATGCACTCATTCCACGGGGATGGAAAACACTCAAATCTGATCAGTCGGATTTGTTTTCACATGCACGCGCAGTGCACAAACACACACATACACGCACGCGCGCATACATGATGAGGTACCCAGTGTTGCGTTTCTTATGAGTTTTTCTTTCTATGCTACGAAACGGTCTACTGCACTGACTCTCTCTCTCTCAGGCACGTGCACACAAGGGGGCTTGAGCCCCTGCCCTTTTTATATGAGCCTCATACGTATCATAAATCATATCTAACAGAGCCCCTGCCCTTTTATCAGTCTGTAAAATGTGCCCTCTCCAGACCATGAAGGCAGTTTTCACTGTGGTGAAAGAAATGCAAATGCCATCTTTCCATGCCATACCTGAAGGTAAGTCCGGGAGCCAAATGGTGATTTTTGGCTGAACGTGGATTCGCCTGTAAAAGTTTTTTTCTCAACTGATTCTTGTAGCTTGGGGTCACCTCTTAAGGATTCAAGATGATGACCACTGATATCCATTGAGCATTTTTTATTAATAAAAAATGCTCAATGGATATCAGTGGTCATCATCTTGAATCCTTAAGAGGTGACCCCAAGCTACAAGAATCAGTTGAGAAAAAAACTTTTACAGGCGAATCCACGTTCACCCCCATGGCTCCCGGACTGAAGTCAACTCCCTGAACTTGAATGCAGCATCTTATGTTGAAAGAATTCAGAATTGCCCTCAACTGTGTAGAAATCCATGCTGTACGTCACTTCTCCACTAGTATTTTTTATGCTTGTGTGGTATCAAGTACCGAAAATAGCCGACCTCCAAGCTCACAAGCTTGGAGGTCTGCTATTTTCAATATTTTCACCAAAAGGCCCTTTTATAAATTGCAGCCCCTGCCTCTCTAACATTCTCTGCACTGACTCTCTCTCTCTGTCTGTCTCTCTCGTTTCAGGGGCCTTGTCAAAGGGCGTAGCAGCAGCAGGGGGGCGTGGTCCCCCCAAAACATGGCCCCCACACGTACCCCACCCGGCGCGAGTGGCGGCCCCCAGGATCCAGTGTCCGCCTCCCCCTCCTCTCCTCCCTGCCACCCTGCCTCTGTTCCTCAGCCGCCACGCGGAACAGAGTGCAGAGCGGCCGCGTCTGGTGACCGTGGTGCGGCCGTACAGTCAGGGTGCCCTGCGGAAGGTAGGCCGCACCATTCACAGCTTCAATTTAACATGGATACTGTATCAAACAATCAGAATCAACTCTTATTCGTTTGTCACATGCATACATCACAGGTTTACAGGTGTAAAGAAGTGGGTGAAATTAGTTTTTTGTGCAAGCTCCATCGTTTTGTTTGTTTTCATGAAGAGAATGGTAAATTACATTGGTAAATTGTGCATTTATACAGCGCCTTTATCCAAGGCGCTTTTGAGAGATTGTGCATTACATTCACCCATTCACAAACACATTTATACACCGATGGCGGAGGAAACCATGCCAGGGGTGGGGGGGGGGGGGGTAGACAGGAAAAGGGGAGAGAGATGGGGGGAGTGACGCATGGCAACGGGATCGTCAGGATCGGGATTCGAACCCGCAACACGCTGTCAGAGCCTATGTGGTATGCGCCTGGACCGCTGGGCCAGCGACCCACTAAGCTGCTCATTGAGAGCAATTAAGGGTTCAGTGTCTATCAAACCGTAAAAGGGCAACATGTCAAGGGATCAGATATCTTATCTATACATAATACATATAGCATGCATAATCCAGCCGTTACAGTAGGTTAGACATAAGCTAGACATACGGTTAGACACAAAGGTGGTTGCACTTGGGTGGGTCCACATAGCAGCAGGTAGGCTATAGTACTACTATAGCACATGAGGTCAGAGATTAAGGTGCGAGAGATTATCAGTTCATTGTACATGAGATAATGTGCAAACAGAATCTCAACGCATTGTCAGGTTCAACTCGCCAGGGGAGATTTAGCCTTTAGGGCTTCAGGCTGAGATACTCTGCTACTGGGAAACCCAATCCCAATCACAGCACCAATGTAACACCCGAGATTCAGCCCTACTACATGCCAGGTGGTGCCTTGTCATTTCCACATGGGTTTGTACATCTTTTAGTCTGATTAATTGTTTCTGACCTACCGGTAATTGGACTTCATGGTCCATTTATGCTTCTGTATTCAAAGACATTTACAAACAACAATGGATGTATTTTATCTTAATATGTCTGTGTATGTTGTAAATCCCTCTTGCCCAGTTCTGGGTGGTTGAAGCCTGGGACTGGGCTCAATGTAGAGTTCTTAGTGAGGGACCCACAGGCCCAAAAGCTCAAGGAATAGGGTTGAACATTCCTGGGGCTAAATTTCGGCCCCACAAAACTGTGAAAAGTGTTGAGTCATCAAAACAAAAGTGGAAAAAAGGGATGACTCATCACTTTTCACAGTTTTGTGGGGCCGCAATTTAGCCCAAGGCATGTTTTTCATACAAAACAAATGCTTGCAATGGATTCAGAATTATGAAGAACCCCTAGTTTGACCCATCACATGCTACTTAAAGCAGATTCTTTTCTTTTTTAAATGTTTTTCTTTTCCTGTATAGTGAAGTCGATGGGGCAGTGAAATGGCCATAACCTTTTTTCCCGGCAGAGCAGACCTCTCATTCTGTGGACCTTAATGACCAAACTAATAGATAAAACAGAAATAAAAAGTACGGCATGACATCACAGGTCATCTCACATTTTGGGTGACTGGGTCGCTGGCTATCTCCTAATTTCCTTTGAGGAATCCTTGACCTAAAAATCATCATCACCATTGCATGCAATTTCCTGTATAAATCATTATTCTGCCATCATAATAAATATGGACTCGGTCTAATACTTTGTTGGCTATCCTGATGTCTAAGTATGTACTTTAAATCTCATTTCCTGTTTCTCCGTTTCCCAGGTAACCGTGTTGTTGAACCGTAGAGGCGTGGTCTCCTTTGAGCAGCTGCTATTGGATGTCTCAGAGGCCCTGGGCTTCCCTCGCTGGCACCGAGCCAGGGTCACTCGCCTCTACACACCCCACGCCCGAGAAGTGAGGAGAAACACGTGTACAGTATACTACTGTATATACAAACACATCTGTCTCTCTCTTGTCATGAAAGTGAAAACCCAGAGATATATATTTTAGATGAGAGAGAGGCAGACAAACATAAGAAGTTGTGGATAGTAGAGTAACAAAGGAGCCACAAATGGGGTAGTCAATGATTACTCACACAGAGTCGGTTAAATATGACATGTTTTTATCAATGCGTTTTAATTTAAAATAACATAATGCTGAAGATTATATTGCATTTGTTTTTACTCTGTTTTTCTACATAACTTCTCAACAACAATTATTCCAGTGAAGATTCAATGCTAATAGATAAGAGATGCACACAGTATCCAGGTGCAGAACAAACAGACAGAACATCAGCAGAACATTCACAATGTCTGCCTCTAATATTTGACAATTTGGCCAATGTTTAATTCGTCATTTCAGAGGTATTAAAAGTCCTTAAATTGTCACTTTAGAAATGTGCATATACCCTCTATACACTTAAACTTTATGTTGGTTTAGCCTGTGTGCAAATCAAATCTTTGATTTGTATAGTGAATTTGAACACTTTTATGCCATATTACTGTATCTTAAACCATGAATATGTAGGATAGGCATTCATATGCTTTATAGCTTCAGCCTATTCCTTTTGATCACCTCAAACAGTACTACTGTTCTCTTATGCTTTTGTGGATGTATAAATGTATGTAAGACATACACTATAAGTGTATGCTTGCTACTGTGAGTTGATCAAATAAACTAAACTAAACTAAACTAAACTAAACTAAACTAAACTGAACTACTGTTGAGTGAGAAAACAGTGTTGCACATTAAGTTAATCATCTGGGGACCCCCCAAAATCATTTGGGGACCCCCCTGGGGTCCCGACCCACAGGTTGACCACTGCTTTACACCACTGCTTTTTCCCCCCTTCTTCCCAGGTGAAGGGCGTGTGTGACTTCTTCCGTGGCGAGGTGGCCTTCCTGGCGCTGGGCCGGGCCCGTCCGGAGCTGCCCAGTGTCCTGGAGGCCCTGGAGGAGCTCTTCCCGGAGCACTCCCGCTACCGCGCAGACGCCTTCCGGGCCTGGGAGCGCAGGCTCCGCCCAGGGCCCGACAAGGCCTCCAAGAACGACAGCGGGTACAGCGAGGGCACGGACAGCAGCGGGACGCAGACGAACGCCGACGCACGGCAGGAGGGGGCAGACGCAAACAACAACATGCACGTTGCCAAGGGTCATCATCATCACAGAACACATAGGCTAGCGCAACCGCTGCAACACGCACAACACGCACACCGGAAGGGAAATCAAAACTCGGACCTGTGTAAGCATGACGGTAAGTATGTTTGCAGACAGCCCACTCACCCGCCCAATCACCTGCAGAGGGTCCAGGTGAGAGACGGGGCCAAAGAGAGGAAGCCCTCTGTCGTCGGCCCATTTAAACCGGACGAGGGACGGAGGGAGGCTAACGGGAGAGAGACTCCCTCTCCCGTGCTGTGTAGGAACTGCTTAGCGGGAGGCGGGGGCGGTGCTAAATATCAAACTCTAGAGAGGCCCAGGCAAATACCAGACAAGGTCCCGCTCCCTCCTGTGACGCGGAAGCAGAAGGGAAGTCCGTTCAAAGAGCGGGAAGCAAAAGACAGAGAGATTTCTCCTCCCAGCATTCCTCCTCCTCCTCCCCAGCCAATAACCAGAGACGAGGCGAAGTGCCACAAACTATTGTCAAATCCGCTCCCAGGGGTGGCGGGGGCGGGGCCAAAACAGGAAGAAGGAGCACAGCAGCAGAGGGTGTCCTTTGACCTCCCCACGGACAGGAGCCACGCCGCCCTGTCGGACATCGAGCGCCTCTACGACATGGGCCGCGTGGTCGGCGACGGAAACTTCGCCGTGGTGCGGGAGTGCCGCTGCCGAGACACGGGGGAGGCCATGGCCATGAAGATCGTGGACCGTTCCAAGCTGGTGGGCCGGGAGCACATGATGCAGGCATGTGTGAAAATATGCAAAATGTTCATTTAGATAGCATGTTATTTAGATCAGTGGTTCTCAACCAGTGGTCCATGGACCACCAATGGTCCCTGAGGGCATTCCAGGTGGTCCCCAGCTAAATGATGGAGAGTTGGTAACCAAATGGTCCCTTATAGGTCTTTAACTCATGAGAGTGTAAAATTAAACCAAATGGACCCATAACGTTCTCAAGAGTTAAATTATTGTTTAATACCTGCATTACTTAATTTACCTGTTAGTCCTATGGTACCATACCACATCAATACAGCATGGTATTGTGGACAAATTCGTATCCAACGACAACTAAATATTCTACGTTTTGGTCTGAGAGGCTAAATCTTATCAAATGGTGGTCCGTGGCTCAAATGCTGAATAAATAATGGACCTTGATATGAAAAGGGTTGAAAACCACTGATGTACTGTAGATAGATGCTAGGTCATTGTTGACCTGGCACCCTATAGTGTGTATAGTTTCAATGTACAGATTCTTTTGGGATATTCTACTGCAAGGGTCTTCAACAGGGGGTCTGGGACCCCTAGGGGGTCCTCAGAGGTACTACAGGGGGTCCTCCAAATCTTTGTGTGATAGAAGCTTTTTTTCCCTCCTTTTTTATATTAACAACTTAAACCCTAACGTCCATATTCTGAGAACTTTAGCCAAAAATAGCCGATCTACAAGCTCACAACGCCTCGCAGTGCGAGGCTTTGTGAGCTTGTAGATCGGCTATTTTCGGCAAAGAGGTTTGGTGTAGAGGAAAAAGACAGAGTGAAAGGTCAAGTTTATTAAGTATTGACGGTTCAAGTGGTTAAATATCTGAAAACACAAATTGATATGAATCCAAAATACACTGATGAGTGTGCTGTCAAACGATGAAACTATATGTCTATGGGTTGTGGGGGGAGAGAAGCTCTCTCGACTAAGGGGTCCTTGGCCTGAAAACGTTGAAGACCCCTGTTCTACTGTCTGCTAAATGTCCTAAATTGTAATGATGCAGAACGAGCTGAGCCTCCTGGGCAGCCTGTCCCACGCCCGCGTGGTGCGGCTGTTCGCGCACTACCACACGCCCACCCACTCCTACCTGCTGATGGAGCTGGTGGCCGGAGGGGACCTGTTCGAGGCCATCGCCGAGAGGGGCAAGTTCCCGGAAGAGGAGGCAGGGATGATGGTGTCCGACGTGAGCGAGGCTCTGAGTTACATCCACGGCAAGAGCATCGTTCACAGAGACCTGAAGCCGGAAAACCTGCTCGTGAGTAAAAAAGTAAAAGAATGCCGCGTTCATACTGGCAGATGACACAAGATACACAAGATACACTAGATACAAAGATACGCGGCTGATTCGTAGCTTTGCAGCTTTATAGCTTAAGCTGAAACCAGCTCAACTTTTTTGTAGCTTTGTAGCTTTTGTAGCAGCTACTGTATGAATGTAGCCTGTATCTTTGTAGCTGCCTGTTTGTACGCAACATAAGACACATTTCCAGATTTATGTAGATGTGTGGGTGGCGCTGTGTGTGTGTGTGTGTGTGTGTGTGTGTGTGTGTGTGTGTGTGTGTGTGTGTGTGTGTGTGTGTGTGTGTGTGTGTGTGTGTGTGTGTGTGTGTGTGTGTGTGTGTGTGTGTGTTATAGTAGTCATTCATTCAAAAATGTTGAAAAACATCAGCCCATACAATAATATTGTAAAGCCAGTTGCATACGTCTGTCTGGTGCTAATTTGAGGGTACCCTGTAAAAGGCACGACTTGTGAAAACAACCCCTATTGTGTCCTTTCTCTTTCTCTCCTGTAAAATACATGAGATGACTTCTGAAAACAGATGCTGCCCCTCTCTTTTTCTCCCTCTGTTTTGCAGTTGGAACGTCAGGCTGACAGCATCAACAGGCTGAAGCTGGGTGACTTTGGTCTGGCTATGGTGGTCACAGAACCCATCTTCACCATCTGTGGTACACCCACCTACGTAGCACCAGAGATCCTCTCTGAGACAGGTGCCTACTGTGTCCATCCTCTCTTTTCAAGTCATAATTGGTTTACGTTTTTCAACAATTAGACAGGACTACAACCTACTCGGACCTACACACAAGACAAAATACATACAGGAATCTGCCTGCTGGCCTACCGGTCCAGGCGCATACCACATAGGCTCAGTGTAGTCCCGATCCTGACTGCCTTTGCTGCGTGTCACTCCCCATCTCTCTCCCCATTTCCTGCCAGTCTACTGTCCTATAAATAAAGGCATAAAAGTACTTGGGCCAAAATGTCATTGCACTGAAGATATCTTCAACTCAAATGGGTAGAATGTCATGAAACCTGCTGTGTGCATTGATGCTTCACAGAGGATTTGAGTGACCCATGATTTATCCTCCAGTGCCACCCTCAGGCCAAAATGTAAATCTTTCTGTCTTATGGTGTCTCATAATCGAATCCTCTCTTAATCTAATCCTGTGTGAATGGCCTTTCCTCTAACACCAAATTTATTGTCATGTCCAGTGGTTCTCAACCTTTTCGGCCGCGGCCCCCAAAAAATATTAATATTTTAACTGGGGACTCCCCAACCCTGACAAGCACTAAGAGTTGAGGCATTACATTTTGTATCACGGTTCTATTGTGAAAATAGAAGATTATTGTGTCTAAAACAAAGTTGTCCTTTAAACTATCACTTTAGAAATGTGCTATACACTTAAACTTTGTGTTGGTTTGTTTTTCTTGGTTTGAGAAAGTGTTGCACATTAAGTAAATCATCTGGCGACCTCTCCGAAATAATTTGAGGACCCCTTGGGGGTCCCGACCCACAGGTTGAGAACCACTGCTCTTGTCTAGAGTAGAGAGAGAGTAACTATAGCGTTCTCCTCAGGTTATGGTCTTGCGGTGGACGTGTGGGCTCTGGGGGTGATCCTGTACATCCTGCTCTGTGGGTTCCCTCCGTTCCGCAGTCGGGATCGGGACCAGGAGGAGCTGTTCCAGCTGATCAAACAAGGGGACCTGCAATTCCTGTCCCCCTACTGGGACCCCATCTCCGACGGTGAGACACAAGCACACACACACGCACACGCGCACGCACACATGCACACGCGCACACGCACACGCACACGCACACACACACACACACACACACACACACACACACACACACTTGCACACGTACGCGCACGCACCACGCACACCACACATGCTGCAAGGTAGAAATACTTTCTGTCGCAAGTGTGGAAATTCAAAATGTCAAATGTCTGAAAGTACAAAGTATTGGTGTCAAAATCTACTTTGAGTACCAAAAGTAGAATGTTTTCAAATGTATAAGCAGTATAATTAGCAGATCTACAAGCTAATTGTGAGCTTGTAAAATCTTCAAATCCTTTAACCATTAACTATAACTGAGGTTTTCAAATTATTGTAGTGGAGTACAATATTTGCCTCTGAGATGCAATGGAGTAGAAGTAAAAGTCATTTGGAAATACTACGCTCTTGATATTTTCTCTTTATTTAATTATTTCACTGTTTGTGTGTGTGTGTGTGTGTGTGTGTGTGTGTGTGTGTGTGTGTGTGTGTGTGTGTGCGTGCGTTGCGCGTGCTTGCACGTGTAGGAGCCAGAACCTTGGTCACAGCTCTGTTGCAGGCAGATCCCACTGCACGGATGACAGCAGCACAGACCTTCCAACATCCCTGGGTCCAGGCCATGACTGCAGCATGCAGCCAGGGGGCGCTCACAGACAAAACACAAGACAGCAACACAACAACAACAGCACAGTCTGGAGCAGATCAGGAGACACCAGAACAACAGCAAAGACCTGAGGCCACCGGCGACGATGATGATGATGAGAGACCGGCGACTGCCAACAGCAGCATGTAGCAGCAGATACAGACACAGCAGAGGAACAGACTCAGATTAAACCTGATAGCAGCAGAAGTGCGGAAAGACCAGCGCAGAGTCCGGGACCAGTCCAAGAGGACCAGGCACCGGAAACCGGCTCTGTTCGGACCACGTCTAAACAAGAGATCAAAGCCGGCAGCCTAGTGCACACGCCGTCACAGACGCCGTCACAGACGCCGTCACAGACCACAGACATGCAGGGCCCTGGGCCTGGGGCCACCACATCTATGGCCCCCCAGCGTCGGCCCGGTCAGCCCGACCAGTTCTCTAAACCAACAGAACAGGCTTGGCGACAACGACGCCCCGGTTCAATCGCAACCAGCGGACACTCACCTCCCCACACAGGAGGACGGCCCTCAGCGGTCTCATCCCAGTTCACCGACACCTCCGCAAGACAAATCTGACCTCCATACCTCTGACCCGCCGGTCGATGCATCTGGAACCCTGTCCCCCCAGCCCAGCAGCAATGGGGAGCCCAACACGGAACCCCTCTGACTCAACACTATGTCCCATACATACACACAGTGTCACACACATGCACGCACGCACGCACGCACGCACGCACGCACGCACGCACGCACGCACGCACGCACGCACGCACGCACGCACGCACGCACGCACGCACGCACGCACGCACGCACGCACGCACGCACGCACGCACGCACACACACACACACACACACACACACACACACACACACACACACACACACACACCAACACATCAACAACATACCCTGAATGACTAAAGCATTGTCGCACGGCAAAGACAAGCACAGGAAAGTGTACAGTTCAATACAAGGCGTTCTAATAGGATTTTACACACTATGGCTTGTTTCCACAATGTGTCTGTGTCGTGAGCTTCTAGATCGGCTATTTATTTTGCCACGCAACATGACATACAACAGAGCATAATTTGGACTTTACACTTAGATGAGATTCATTCATGAGATTCCACCGGTTGTAATAGTGGTTGATTGACGAGTAACAGATGGGTGTGAACGCTTTTTATAGCACAACAACGTGAATGGATGAGTGGTGGTGGTTGTAACAAACAAAGGGTGAACAGCAGAGGTGTGCAGTTAATGTTACCATTGTTTGCACTGTGTTTCAGGGGTGTAACTGCACGTCCTCCTGACCTTTAAATACAACTGCTCCATTTCATTTCAATTCAATCCAATCCAAAGGAGCTTTATTGGCATGAGAAAACATAAGTTTATGTTGCCAAAGCAAGTGTCAAAAACATAATAAAACAAACTGGGGAAAGTATATACCGTATACAGTTGGAGGGGGGGTACAGCATTGTGTAAACAGAGCTACCGGTATGTCACATTGCAACTTGAAAAACTGCCTGTTAGACATTGTTATACATGTTGGTGAGGGTATCTTGGTATAGATCGTTTTCATATAAAGCTTTTGAAACAAATAGCACCAATCTTTCAGGTTCTTGCGTTTTTTTGGGGGACAATATAGCACTGGGGTTTTCCAAAACTTTTTAAATAGCATGTGTTTAAAGGTAGTAGTTCATATGTACAGTAGGTATATGACTGCTGTACCAGTCAGTACAGTGCAGTAGTCCTGAAGGTGGTTGTATTCCATTCGGATGACCTTCGCTTTTCACAACAGTTTACAAGTCTTGCTGCTGTGTTCGCATTTCACTTCATCATCAGATATATTGGCTGATACTGTAGCTTCATTGTATAGTATACTCATCATTATACTATGTAGTCAGTTTCTTTTATGACGGTGTGTGACTGTTGCAAACGCTTCTGTGCTTTTTGTACTGTGCTAGTAATAAACTACATTATTATTTGTATGGCCTGGCACGTTAACACTGTGATGGCACACAGCAGATAACTTAATCGTATTTGTCAATTGTTTATATAATGTGTGTTGTTGATTCACTGTTTCATATGTGGGAATTGCTGTTCAACGAGCATGCATATAGTTTCTGTCAGCAGAAACCTCTTATCTCCATATTCTATCTTTTTTCCCCCTGTGTTTTTTCTTTTCATAAATTAACTCTTGATTCTTACTACAGCATCACATAAAAGTAGC
>NC_137819.1:42142781-42211279 GCF_963921795.1 Nannobrachium achirus | reverse complement strand
ACACACACACACACACACACACACACACACACACACACACACACACACACACAACACACACACACACACACACACACACACCCTCAACTAGTTGGGCCAGTTTGAGGGACAGTTGCCCCATCACAAGTGCAAAGACTTATTTCAAAATAATGAGATAAAAGCAGGAAGTTTTTGTTTTGCTCAATTACAAAATGTTCTAAGGTTTTAATCTTAAAAAAAATATTATCATTATGACCCTAATTTCTCAATATAATAGCCTTATTAGGCCTAGATGTTTATAGTAGCGAAGTAGCCTAAGCGATGAATTAAATTACAAAGTATTGCTCTGGTGCTTTTGTTTGTTAGTTTTGTTTTGTAAATTTAAATTACCCTAATTCCTCAATATAATAGCGTTATTATGTGTTTATAACAATTAAGTGATACATTAACTTAGACATTCTGAAGTGGTCTGGTATTTTTGTTTGTTAGTTTTTAGTTTGTTGTTACACATAATGTCATTTAGTTTTGGTGGGGGCAGGCAGACAGGTAAAACGCCCCCTGGCCGTTCCTTCATTTTGTCGCATATCTTATTTTTTGCAGAGCAGTATACCTTTCCAAAACATTCTAAACAGAACTGACCCCGCAGACGCGCATGCGCCGTGGAGTGCTGAGCTCTTTAAACACCCCCCCCCACCCCCCCTAGTCATCTGATACAACAAAACATTCCAGTGTCAGCCAATCCCCGGACTATACACTCTCTACACACACACTCACTCATAACACACTGTACACAGCACACACACAGGCTGCCACTAGTACTAGTAGCCTACTCTCACACTTTATCAAACAGACATCGGATCGGACCGCGGGGGAGGTTCGGTTCCGTTCGGTTTGGTTCGGTTCGATCCGGCGGCGGCGGTGTCAGACATCAGAAAAAGGAGATTCGGCTGTTAAAGAGTGGAGTCAATCGGTTCATTGGAGAAAGAGAGAGAGAGAGAGAGAGAGAGAGAGAGAGAGAGAGAGAGAGAGAGAGAGAGAGAGAGAGGAGAAAAAACAAAACAAAACAAAGATGGCTGTGTAGCAGCAGCAAGCCAAAAGCTACAGCTACAAAAACAACAGCCCCCAAAAGAGACGAAGTATTCTAGGTGTTTTCCTCCCATCATCATCATCATCTCCATCATCAGCGCTCCATCCATCCTTGACACGACTCGGCTTTTTAGGTGGTTCGGTGCTCGCTCTCTGGGTTGTGGTTGGAGCGTTGGACGGACGGACTGACGGGGTCAGCTGGTACCTCTCCGGAAACAGACACGTAACCGAACCGACCGACCGACCGACAGACAGACAGACAGACAGACAGACAGACAGACAGACAGACAGGGGGGGCCGTCGGACGGTGGTGGAGGAGGAGGAGGTGGTGGTTGGTTGGTGCACATCTGTCAGTGCGTCGACAACCCCGAAAACAACAACAACCACCAGATCACAACAACACCACAGCCGAGTTGTTTTGTTCTGCCTGCAGGGGAGCTGTAGCCTTTATAATGTAAGTCAACAACAACTAAAAAATAACGGTTAGTGTCATCATTATTATTAATAATAATGTAGCGGTTTTTATTCATGCCTCGTTGAATAGATCAGAAAGCAGAGTATGCTTGTTGTAATAGCGAGTTATACGCTAGCTATTACAGCCTGCATTCCACGCTGACAGCCTGTGTAAAGTGTAAGCAAGCTAGCAGGGGATTAGCCTTGCGATAGCTACTAGCCCCCAGTGGCTGTCAGCTGACCGTACTATACAGGGCTGACAGGTTGTACAGGGCCAGCCCCGCTAGGCTAGCACCCTGTCAGCTAACCCCGGCTAATGTCTCGGCCTAAGCTGTGCTGATGTGGTACCATAGGAGAGAGAGATAGCACTACAGGCAAACACATTCTTGTAAATTGAGTAATGCAGATGTTTAACAATAATTGAACTCTTCAGAGAGAAAAACCAAACCAAATGGACCCGTAATAAGGGTGCATTTGGTTTCATTCTTCGCTCCCAAGAGTTAAAGATCTATAAGGGTCCATTTGGTCACCAACTCTGCATCATTTAGCTGGGAGACCACCTGGAATCGTGAATCGTCGCGACGCACGGCAACTCAGACCTCGGAGAAAACAACTCCTTAAAGACAATCAACTACCGGACTCCTAGACCCATCATCATCATCATGTCTTCACTGGAAGAGAGGGATGTGGGCGTGGCGGCCGCCCCCGGCTCCTCCGGATCCTCGTCTTCGTCCGGCCTGGGCGGGGACCGCGGGGTCGGGGCCGGCGTGGGGGCAGCGATGGAGGCCGTGGCGGGGGTCGCCGCCATGGTGCAGCAGCAGCAGGAAGAGCAGCAGGTCGGGGGGATGCGGAGAATGGGAGAAGGGCCCGGTGGCGATGGTGACCCCGACCAGGAGCCGCCCAAGAAGAGGCCCCGGATCATCCCCGAGGGCGAGTCGGGCAAGCTGGAGGAGAGACTGTATTCGGTGCTGTGCTGCACTGTGTGCCTAGACTTGCCCAAGGCGTCTGTGTACCAGGTAAACATGGTTCAAAAAATCACTCAGTCACTGACCCCCCCACCCCCCCCACCCCTGCCCCCCCCAATCAATCCCTTACATCCAACAACAAAATGGTAGGAAACTTAGCAACACCTCTTATAAGATGCCCAGTCCCCCCATATCCACACAACAGCAATTTGTAGAATAACCTAAAAAGCTAATTCTGGAGCTATTCTGGAGGGCATTATGTATACTCCTGGCCTGGTGAACCCTCACGGTCACGGAATTCAGTTTCATTTTCATTCAGCAGACCGGGTCGGGCTGAATGAAAAACTGAAATTGAATTCCGCGACCACGAGGGTTAACCAAGTTATTATACTCCATCCATTATAGGCCTCAAACTCAGCCAAGCCAAGCCAGGCTTTGATGATGACAACCTATAAAGCGGCATGCCCAGACACATTTTGTTAAGACATGCTGACTCAGTCCCCCAACACAAGTGTCATTCATTATACCATGAAATGTCCTTAAAACAACCCGCCCCAGCTCCCACACCAACCAGAACCACCACTGAATTGACATTCATTGTCCCCCCCCACCCGGCCCCTACCCCCACTTTTACTGCATTCTCAACAGCCCCCCTCCTCAACACTGACACGTGAACACAGACAGTCCCTACACAGTATCTGTCATCTTTCATAAATCATCGACAAAAGTCGTTGCATGCAGTCAAGCATGATGCACATGTATGTGCTCCTGCACACTGCTGCATAGTGTGTCAAAGCACACATACGCACAGTCAGACAGTGGTACACGCCAAGCTTCTGTGCAGTTGTATCATTACCCCCCCTCCCCCCTCTCTCCACCACAGTGTACCAATGGGCACCTGATGTGTGCAGGCTGTTTTATCCACCTCCTGGCGGACTCACGTCTCAAGGAGGAACAGGCTACATGTCCCAACTGCAGGTACACCAAACCATTACATACCTTACATCAAAGGTTCTCAACCTGTGGGTCCCCAGATGACAGTAAATTGACAATTTAAGGACTTTTAAGACCTCTTTAATTCCTCAAAAGAAAAAGAAAGAAAGATAAGAAAAAAGTATAAAAATGAATCAAAACATATACTATTAAAACTGTCAAATATTCGCCAAGTCATTAAATAATAGGAGGATTTTTTTAAATGCCGATTTACAAGCTTACAGCGCCTCCCAGTTCAAATATGATTATTAATATGATTATTTTGGGGGGTCCTCAGTTCAAACATGATTATTTTGGGGGTCCTCAGTTCAAATATGATTATTTTGGGGGGTCCTCAGTTCAAACATGATTATTTTGGGGGATCCCAACGACTGCCTTACATGACCTCCCAAGAACCACAAGAAGAATATAGACACTAGACAGATATACTACATATCGGACCGAAACCTCTTATCTCCATATTTAAACTTTTTGTGAGTTTTTTGTTCTTCAAAATTAACGCCCTGCTTGATCCTACTATAGTGTCACACAAAAGCATCAAAACTAACAGATCTGGAAGCTCGAAACGCGGTGTGAAGCGACACGTTTTGAGCTTGTCGATCTGCTTCTTAGTTTTGGACATATGAGGTTTCCACACGACAGAGACGATTATTGCGACCGTCAGGGAGCAGTTTACTATGAAAACCTCCACCGGCCGTCCGTCCGTCCGTCCGTCCGTCCGTCCGTCCGTCACACCTTTGTGACCATCAACAAACGTCACACCTTTGTTGATGTTTAAATCGAAGAGTCTTGGTCAAATACTTCTGTTGGTTTCTGCACTGATCATTTATACAATTCAGCTGTGTTTGCTCGTGTCATCATGATGAGGTCATAAATCAGCCATGCCCAAATATAGATTTTACGGGTTTACATGCTTACTCAGTTATTCGTTATGTGAAAGTCCTATGACGTCTATGATATCTGACATCATCATACATACATTCCCTTTTATGCCCATAAATGGAGATCCCCTCTGTAGAACCAGCCACTGACATCACTGTAATGTCAGGGGAACCAAATCCCTTTTATGCCCATATATGGAGATCCCTGTGATGCCAGGGGAACCAAATCCCTTTTATGCCCATATATGGAGATATGGAGATCCCCGTGTTGCCAGGGTAACCAAATCCATTTTATGCCCATATATGGAGATCCCTGTGATGCCAGGGGAACCAAATCCCTTTTACGCCCATATATGGAGATCCCTTATGTCATCAATATTAAGCCCATATCTGTGAATATCTTTGGGTACCAGATGTCTCCATATATGGTTAAATGGTCCGATATACATCACTGGCCAGAAGACCAAGAAATGGTGCAACCTCGCCCTTTGCTTTTCTCCCTATAGGCATCTTACTGGTAGGTAGTTTAATGAGGAATGCAGTATGGTGGTAGGTAGGTAGTTATGGCCTTTGATGTAAGATTTTCACTTTCTAGGATAACTATATTTGCTATTCCCAGATGATGCCCTTTTAGGGTACCCCTCATGCCCATATATGGAGATCCCCAGGCTTTACTAATTAACATAAGTTTTATGCCCATATATGGAGATCATTGTCCCAATGTCATCAGATATATGGGCATAAATGGACACAGGCAAACTAGATGGGCTGTATGGATATCCAGATGTGTGATGTAAGTGTTTTATTCCAAATGTGGCACCCCACAGACATATTTCCAGAAACAAAATCCCTTTCATGCCCATATATGGAGATTTCTGATGTCATCAATCCCAGGCCCTGTAAAAAACATGGTTGCTATGGTATGAGCAACTTATGTCTCCATATATGGAGATTCAACTTCAATGAGTAACCATGGCAAACTGTCAACTGCCCGTATGTCTTGATAATTGGTAAAACAAACTTTTGGCCTATTTGTGGAGATAAGCGACCAACGGTCGCTTATCTCCCGATTAGGGAGTCTTACTGGTACTATAAGTAATTATGCATAAGTAACTTAACGTAAATATTCAAAGAACTCACAGGAACATTTAATAGTTGTCATTATTGTGTAGTAATAGGAATATATTTAATATGAATTATTTGTGTATAGTGCCTTTCCCGAGCTCAAGGATGCATAAGTATGAATATGGAAAAGTATGCCCTGATATTTGAGTTTGCTGTCCAGCATTTTGATTAAAAATAAATGAATACAAATCTGCCAGTTAGGTTCTTTCATCATACAAAAAAAAAACGTTACTCTAATCTAAAGCATTTCACCATTAGGCTTTGAGACATGGGTAACCTTGATATACTGGGGCAAAAATAAATGTGGGTTAAAAATCAGCTTCCGTCAATTTCAGATTGATATATAGAAAAATGGCCATGTAACTGTATACAAGTCACTGTACTCTGATTGGTTGTCATGTCACTGTTAGCATGCTGAGTACTACTCTGGGTTATTATGAGACGGTCTTATAACCAGTAAGACTCCCTAATCGGGAGATAAGCGACCAACGGTCGCTTATCTCCACAAATAGGCCAAAAGTTTGTTTTACCAATTATCAAGACATACGGGCAGTTGACAGTTTGCCATGGTTACTCATTGAAGTTGAATCTCCATATATGGAGATAACCTACGCATCACACTAAGTCTGACCTCACCAGCCCATATTTGGGCATGAGCAACTTATGTCTCCATATATGGAGATATGATATACAATACACAAACGAGCCCTACAGTATAAAGGGGCAATTCTTGCCAGGAAAGAAGCATTTCTTCGACTCAGACCTTATCGCCAGGGTTGGCTTATAGCAGCTGTCGGTAGGACCATATATGGATTCTGTTAGTGTGGATCTCCTAACAGGGCATCATCGGGGATACAATCCCTTTTATGCCCATATATGGAGATCCCTAACATAATCCCTTTCATGCCCATATATGGAGATCCCTAACAGAATCCCTTTTATGCCCATATATGGAGATCCCTAACAGCATCCCTTTTATGCCCATATATGGAGATCACTAACAGCTAACAGAATCCCTTTTATGCCCATATATGGAGATCCCTAACAGAATCCCTTTTATGCCCATATATGGAGATCCCTAACAGAATCCCTTTTATGCCCATATATGGAGATCCCTAACAGAATCCCTTTTATGCCCATATATGGAGATCCCTAACAGAATCCCTTTTATGCCCAGTTGGTTGCTAGGGTAAAAAAACATGGTTGCTATGGTAAACAGTTGGTTGCTAGGGTAAACAGTTGGTTGCTAGGGTAAAACCATGGTTGCTAAGGTGGTTGCTAACGTACACTAACAGACCAGCAACAACAGACTGTTGCCACAGCAACGTACACAAAGGTTTGTTTACACATGTGGTGTGATGTCATACTGAAGATATATGACATCACACCGTACACAAACAAAGGTGTGACGTGACGGACGGACGGACGGACGGACGGATGGCCGGTGGAGGTTTTCATAGTAAACTGCTCCCTGACGGTCGCAATCAGTATTAATTTTGACAGCAAATTTTGATTTAGTCATAGTCTTCTGAATAAAGTTTCATTTCGATTTAGTCATATTTTTATTATATAATGATATAGTTATAGTTATCTTTATAGTTATCGTGCCGGTGAGAATGGCACTTTACCGTAGTCAAGTCAACTTGAAATAAATACATAAGTATTATTCTTAGCCTTTGTGGTCAAGACAAAACATATGTGAATATGTGAAGGGATACAAGGAAAGAGATGAAAATACTGTACCAAGGCACCCAAAATGGCTGCCTCTTGCGTTTTTCCCTAGAGAAGTGGATTTAAAATCAAATAGATATTACTATTTTTAGATAGGCAATTGCATTTTTTTATTTGAAGTCCTGTGTTGTAATCAGCAAGAGAATTCAGTGTATTTAATGACACATTTATTTTAAAACTGTGATCATTCTGAAAGCTGAATAAATATAAACATAAACAGAATATGTACATCTGCTGAAAGAGCTGGGTTTTCTACCAGGCGAAGCAGAGTTTTAACACACGCCATGTTTAATGTCTTAATGTGTGTGACAGGTGAATGGACTAAAGTAACGACTGATTTCAGTCATTTGGCAGTAGATTTACCCCCATTGATTGCAAACGGGGACCCAAATGCATCCGGAATCAGTGGGGGTAAATTTACTGTGATCAAATTATTGGCTTAGGAATGCAGCAAAAAACTAAAACAATTATTGAATAATACAATTTAAAAAATGCATTTTGGGGATGAACTACTCCTTTTAAAGCCTAAATCTGTGATTTCATCACCTGGTTGGCAGTATGTAGAACAACACAAACAATATTACTAAAATATAATTTTACAAATAGTGTTAATTGTTTAGGAATCCACGCTAGTGTGGGTTGGGGCTCCTTTAAACAGTGTTTCACAAATCTCACATTAGGACTTGGGCCGTACATTAATCTTCAGTTGTGAGATTTTATTTTGCTTCAATCCATGCAGGTGTGAGATCAGTAAGAGTCTTTGCTGTAGGAACCTGGCTGTAGAGAAGGCTGTGAGTGAGCTTCCCACAGACTGCACCTTCTGTCTAAAACAGTTCCCACGCTCCAGCCTAGAGAGACACAAGAAAGAAGAATGCCAAGACAGGTATATATACACACTACGCACTCACGCACGCACAGACAAGTGACACATGAAACAAGTAGAGTACAGGCACGGGCACACATACACATGAAAGGGGCCTTGAGCCCCTGCCCTTTTAACAGTCTGTAAAAAGTGCCCTCTCCAGACCATGAATGCAGTTGTCACTATGGTGAAATAGTGTAAATGCAAATGCCCTCTTTCCATACCATACCTGAAGGCAGCATTCAAGAGAATTTCCTTGTCCAAACTCTACTGAACTCCATGCTGTACACCACATCTCCAGTATTGCCTTTTTTATACTTAGTTTAGTGTGGTATCAAGTATGACAATAGCCGACCGAGGTCTGCTATTTTCAATATTTTCACCAAAAGGCCCTTTTAGAAATGTCAGCCCCTGCCTCTCTAACATTCTCTGCATGTCCCTGGTAGAGAACCATCCTTTTATTGCTCAATTGTTGTACAAGCACAGTATTGCAGACCTTACCACCATTTGCTTTTTGCTGCTTGTCCATGTATGAGTAGTGACAAATAAACTTTGATTCATGATTGATTCTGGAAAACAATGCATGTGATGCCTGTTTCAATAGACATACTGAACATGGGGCATACATGCATTAGAAGAAGATATGGCTTAATCTCACCAATTAAGGCGGCATGAGCAGCAGTGGCCAATGCTGTATCTACGTGTAGCAATATCTATGACATACCGTTAGCATGTAGCGTAGGCCTATATTCATCACTTCTAGACACCTTGGATCTTAATCGTATCACCATTACTTGTTAATACGATTGAAAATAATCCACTTGGAGCTATTATAAAATATTAAATCTTTTGCTTATTATATCTAGACAGGTATTAGTGACTATACTTGCTCACGCTGGGCACACTCACCTTGCCGGTTGAGTGTTTACTCTAAATGGAAGTACCGGGATTTGGCGGAAGTAGACCGCCCAAGGAAATGACACTGACGCTTTACAAATCTGTTAACATTCTCCGTCTATAAAACGAGTGTTGTGATTGGTCAAAAAAGATAGTTTCTAGGGTAAATACGTAGCCTACCGCGGAAGTCCCGTCCCTATTGACACTCGGCCTTAGGTCGTGACCAGGCTTTTCTCTTCACAGATGAGTAAGGCTGGGAACGAGGTCTTGGAGCCTAGTAACAAGTATAGTTTGCGTGAAAATAATTTAAAGTGTGTAACTTGAAGTATTTCCCGCACCATGGCTTCAGTGGCATGGAGCAACAGTCCAAACAAGTTGCATCACTCTCAGGGTATGTTAGTTGCTCAGGGCAACCATACACAACGACAGTGTGTATGGTGTGTGTGTCTCTGTCATTATGGGAGCTGATTTTGGGGAAGCTGCGTGTCAAATGACATGTGACCAATGCTTTTTCTGTTTCTCACACACACCTGATGCAATCACAGACAAAAAAACACCAGTACAGAAAGAGTTGCATGTGTGTATCTGTGCACTTGTTACTACTATACAGGGGCATCACAAGGGAGGGGAAAGTGGGACTGAGTTACTAGGTGACAGCGTGGCACCAAGTGCCGTGCTGTGAGCTTGTATATCTGCTATTTTTGCACAAGATAATGCGTAATAATGCGTTCCCAGTCTAAATGGGTTAAACCCCCTCCCCCTATGAAGAACATTCATGGGGGGCCTGCAGTGAATCCTTGTACCCAGGGCCCAGAATTTGGTGCGACACCCTTGCTACTGTACACCTTGTGAGGGCCAAATGTCCACATGCACAGTAGAATGTTTAGAAATAGACATTGTGAGGACACTGTTCCTGGTCCTTACAAGAGAAAAGGTTGTTTTATGGTTGAAAGAGAGAGGCTTACAATTAGGAAAAGATTCAGGTTAAGGTTATTACTGTACCTTGCGCTCCACCTTACCTCTTATGCCTAAACCTTTTGGGTCTTTTTTACTATTTAATTAAAAAAGAAAATCTGGGGGTGCCTGCTGGCCTACAGGTCCAGTCCAGGCGCATACCACATACCACATAGGCATTGATGCCTGACGGCGTCGCCGGAACGATTCCCGACCCGGACGACCTTTGCCCCACTCCCCGTCTCTCCCCCCATTTCCTGTCAGTCTACTGTCCTATCAATAAAGGCATAAAAGCCCAAAATCAAATCTGTAAAAAATAAAATATTTTCAAATAGCTGATCTACAGGCTCACAAAGACTCGTTGATGTAAATCGACTATTTACACAATTTAAGAACGTTTTTCAAAAGGGCAGCGCAAAAGATAGCGCCCCAATATAGATTAGGTTTAGGGGTTGGTGTTGGGAGTTGTGCCTGATTTTTACTCAGTTGTGCACCCATGTCGCACACCGAAGGTACAGTAGCAGATCTACAAGCTCACAAAAACGGTAACGGTCCTGTAATGCTGGTGTCCTCAAAAGTATGTGTGTGTGTCTTTATTGTGATGGCACTCTTTCAGTCCGAGTGTATCAAAGGGTGCGTTCGGAAATGCGCACCTGGGCTGGTTAGGGTTAGGGTTGGGGTTATTTTTAGGCATAGTTTTACTGAGGTTAGGGTTAGGGTTGGGTTTAGGCATAGTTTTACTGAGGTTAGGGTTAGGGTTAGGGTTGGGTTTAGGCACTCACTACACTGAGCACACACCCAGTGCGCATTTCCGAACGCACCCTTTGATACACTCGGACTGAAAGACCTGCAGAAAACACTCTCCCCAAATTCACCTTCACCTAACGGGGTCATTGTTGCCATAGCTACCCGTGACCTGCTATAGGGACAGCAGTGGCTGTGCTGGTGTTGCTGTGGCAACAGAAATGGCACTCACCAGGTGTTCGTGGTCACGCACGCACACGCTCACGCACACACAGGCCAACGCACACAGCTTTTTATCTGAAAGAGACCAGTTAGCCTAGCCTGACACTCAGCCTGAATTGACATTTCGTTTAAAGGGGTGTGGCTAGCGATTCAGGGTCTGGAACTAGGCTACAGTTAGCCACATGATAACGTTTCTTTTTGGGGGAGGGTCATCAAAATAATCTCCTTCTCTCATTTGGTTCCCCCTTAACCTAAATAATTAGCATGATTTCAGTAAATTGAGGACGTAAAAAAAAGAGGAGAATTTTTAAATAAAAAGGGGAAAAAAAGATTTTCTTTTCTATTATCATCAAAATTGGCCATCGTCTTCAGTTTCAAAGTGCTTAATTTATTTATGAACAAATTGTTTTGTTCATAAATAAGATACAATTAGATTACTATAGGCTACAAGCTTAAGCAAATAGCCTCTGTAAGTTTTCATTACTATAACCAAAATAGGCGTGTGTGTGTGTTCACTGTGTTGCCAAATTTTGCAAAACAAAATGAAACAAGGCCTAAATAAGTGATTATAGGCCAAGGAGCTATTTAAACCAATACACGTCGGCTATTTGAAAGTGGCCGAGCCGATCCGAGCTCACCACCGCAACCACCATTATTTACAAGCAACTTTACATAAAAAATAGCTCAACGTGGCTTATAATAATCAGACATGGCAACACTCTCCGTGCGCTGTTCCTCCACTGACTCTTTCTTATCTAGTCAGTCAGTCACTGAGACTAGCGGGTGTCTGACACTCCGGCTGGGTGCTACGTTTGGCTATGTTGATTGCTAGCGCTGCCTGCTATCTATGGCCTGTGTGTAGCCACAGCAGATAAATCAGTTGAAACCACCAGTCAGTCTGTGTAATGATGCAAGGGACTAACAACAGCAAGCAGACTTCTCCTGGACTTGTTCTCCATGTTACAACAACAGAGAGAGACTGATCTCGTCTCGGTGCGTCCAATGGTATGAGAGAATGAAGACCAATGCTTCGCATAAGCGTCACATATTGTGAAAACAAATCCCAACCTATTTTTTTCCCTCCATGTCTTTGATTCGTGGGACATCAGTGCCGTTTTACGGGACGCGGGACAGACGGTCCATTTTCAGGACTGTCCCGCGAGATGCGGGACGGGTGGTCACCGTATTAGTGGATGGAATAACATCCGATAGCGGTAAGAAAGGCACTAGTCGGGAATTCTCCTTTTAACACACTTGTGTTGCGTTGCGTGGGTCCAGGGTGACGCAGTGTAAGTACAAGCGGATCGGCTGCCCCTGGCAGGGGCCCTTCCACGAGCTGCCGGCCCACGAGGACGAGTGCTCCCACCCCACCAAGACAGGCACGGAGCTGATGGGCATCCTGGGGGAGATGGACCAGAGCCTACGCAGAGACATGCAGCTCTACAACAGCATCTTTGGCCTGCTCTGCTACGAGAAGATTGGCTTCACAGGTAATACTAACAACAGAGGCACGCACGCACGCACTCACACGTCACAAACACACACACAATAGTATAACCTTATGAATGTCATGGATGTCATGTGCAGGCCAGATAATGTACCCACCATTTCTATACTAGTAGTAATGCCTCGTTTATACTTGGTTGTGCGTGCGCTGTGCTGTGCGCCGAAAAGAGCAGATTCTTTAAGCTCACAACACACCAAACCGCAACTCACTGTGAGCTTGTACATCTGCTATTTTCAGTGCAAGACACAGGCTCCCAACTACTGTAGTTATAAGTGGTCAGGCATAATAGTGTCAGTGCCGTGTGTACGGTTGATTCCATAATCTCTCTCCTTCCTTATCTTTTCCTCTCCTCTTTTCCACTTCTTGTCACTTCTCTCCTCTTCCCCTCTCTTGTCTCTTCTCCCCATCGTTTTATTGGTTATTCATGTCTCTTCTTCTTCGCCCTGTCTCCTCTCCGTCCGTCCAGAGGTCCAGTTCAGGCCGTACCGTACCGATGACTTCATCACTCGTCTGTTCTACGAGACGCCACGCTTCACCGTCCTCAACCAGACCTGGGTGCTGAAAGCTCGCGTCAACGACTCTGAGCGCAACCCCAACCTGTCCTGCAAACGCACCCTGTCCTTCCAGCTCATCCTCAAGAGCAAGGTACGGTACACACGTAGACAGGAATGTGTGTGTAGGGGCAGAATGAAATGCCTCCCTCTGCACCACCACTGCCCCTGTGTTCTCTATTGAAATATTTGTATGTTTGTGTAGGAACTTTAAAGGATAGGGTAAGGTGTTTGGTTAAAACAAATGTTTTTGTTAAAAGGATAAAGCTCTATATTGTGATAGTAATCATTGCTACAGACAGAGTACCAAAGTCCTGACATCACTCATTCATCCCTGGGAGGGTTTTCTCTATGGAAAATAACATTAGGTCATCTTAGAATCGTTGTGCAAAAAATAAACAAACTGTCCGTGATATCGTCGGGGAGGTGGACTAATCGTTTACGATAAGTCAGTCACTCATATTTGATACAGTCCATTTCTGGCGAAGGTTTTACTAATTCGGCAGCAGTAACATTAGCGTTTTCTCGCCGTTAGTTGATGCTACAAGCATATGAGTCAAACTGCTGGGAACACAGTTCTTATTTGGCATGATATAAAAAATCATATGGGAATTCAGAATTTTTCCATGTGGGCCCTGTGATCCAGAAAAGGTCACAAAACAAAACAAAAATACGCTCACCAAGGACATCTCATGAGGTGCAGGGCAGGCAGAGGAAAAACAAAACACAATCTCAAGCAGGGAGAAAGGCATTGCACACTGTGGCTCTGCATTAGTTGGGTCAAAAATGGCAGTTCCGTGACCGTGGAGAGCGAAGGTCCGTTTCTCAATGGATTACTCAATTTTTTTCCCCCCGCCATTTTAAAAATCGAACCTCTGTTCCAAGTGGAGCTGTGTGTGTGTGTGTGTGTGTGTGTGTGTGTGTGTGTGTGTGTGTGTGTGTGTGTGTGTGTGTGCGTGTGCAACAGCGCCCCTCCCTTAACATGTGTGGTCAGAAAAGGTTACTGCAGGCTACAGACACGGAGACACGGAGACAGACAGACAGACCCACACACACGGCCACGTATAGGGAGCTTGTGTTCCACACAGCTCCAAAAATACACCCCGGCCAAATTTGTTTAATAACCCTCCTAGATGACAAATCCATTGAGGAATGGACCTTCGCTCTCGTGGTCACGGAACTGCCTTTTTGACTCAACTTGCCTGTGAAGCTATTATCAGACAAAAAGCTTCCGCCGTAGCCTTCGTCCGGGTCTGCAAGGCTACAGCCTCGTCCATTTGCATTAAAGCCACAGTGTGTGGTTCCCCCTGACATAGATAGATAGCGTCGTTGTCAGCATAATAATTGATTCGACTGGCTTACTGAAATCTAAAATTAGACGAGAATACCAAAATACTAAAAACACCACTAATAAAATCACAGTCAGTTAATAATGAGATAACAATATGGCACAGCAATGATATACTGTAGGTGTAGGAGAAAGGATAGAGGATATTTAATTTAACCACTAGATGGCATGTGAAACAACGAACTTAGCTGTTACAGAATGGGAGTGTAGATCAGCAAGTCGGTAAAAACCTAGCCTTAATTTGTACCCAGGCCTTTAAAACCATGAAAACATGTAAAATGGACAAGGAGGCAGTCTTGCAGAAAAACTAAACATTTTAATTAGTTCCAGGCCAGTAGACAATTGAGCAATTTTGTGATCCCAGCAGTTACTTCCTCAGATTGAGAGCAGGAGGGGAAAGTTGGAGGTTAACCGTCCTGGGAAGAAGTCTTGTTCTGGGACATTTACCCAGGCCACACCTGACACAATGCCGATTCAATGCCGAACTACTGTTGCCACAGTTGGACTTGGGGTTAACGGTTAAGTAACGTTTACTAAGGTTTAAGCCGAGAATAGTGTGAGTTAACAAGTTGTCTGTACAAACACAATTGGTGTATTAGTTGTATTTACTTATTTACGTCCACCAGGTGAACTCGGCGCTGGAGTGCTCCTTCCTGCTGCTGAAGGGCCCGTACGACGACGTGCGCATCAAGCCCGTCATCCACCACCACGCCTTCAGCAACGACACCAACGAGACGGAGTACGTCCCGCTGCCCATCTCCGACTCGGTGGAGTGCAACAAGCTGCTGGCCGCCAAGAACATCAACCTGAGACTCTTCATCTTCCAGATCCAGAAGTAGAAGAAGAAGAAGAGAGAACAGAACAGAGGGGAGAGAAGAGAGAGAGAGTGGGAGTGGGGGTTGGGGGGGTAGAGATTGAAAAGACAAACCACTGATACCTCTGAACACGCACACGCTTGCTCGCTCACTCACTTTCATACACTTTCGCACGCACGCACACACATACATACACACAGCTTACATACATAGATGGATAGTGTTACTACTATACATAACTATATGGTACATTCTCTCTCACACACACACACACACACGCACGCACGCACACACGCGCACACACACACACCTCCTTTGATGAAGACGGTGAGAGCCCCTGCTGTAACAGTTAACTGTGGAGATAAGATGGGAGAGCATTGATACTGTATGGAGTGTGTGTGCGAGTGAAGGGTTGTTGCTTTGGAAGTGTGTGTGTTTTGGGTGGGGGTGGAGCAGCATGGTGGTCTGGTGTGTACCTGTGAGTGGTCTCTGAGGTCGGGAATTGAGAGACCGAAGGTCGCACATATCCAACCAAAGCAGGGTGTGCTGTGTGTGTGTACAGTACGTGTGTCCGTGAGTGCATGTGTGTGTGTGAGAGAGACAGCTTTTTGCCTGAACCGTAATGTAAACCCAAGCTGTGCGCTTGGGGCGTGTGTGTGAATGTGGTCAAGGTGCAGAGCCGCACTCTTGTCCGTCTAGCCAACCTTCCCCCATTCTGCTTCGGGCAAAGGGTGGCCATTTTGTGTCTCACCACAGTATGCTAGAGCAGAACAAATGACGCCCGCTTCTCCCCTGTCTTCTACACCCCGCCCGATCTCTCCACCCTCCCTAAGCAATACATGTCATATGATGGTGTCGCGCGTGGAAAGGAGCTTAAAACTAGAGATGTGCCGATGCCATGTTTGCCTTCCCGATACCGTTTCCGATAACTGGTATGAAAAGGTCCAGGACAGTGGTTCTCAAAGTGATATTGTCCAGGGACTCTCAGGGTTCCAAATGGACCCTTACAACTATTGAGTGTTATGGGGGTCCTTGAAATTGTTTGTTCCCCCCTTCCTTTCTGTGTGGAGTTTGCATGTTCTCCCCAGATTGGCTGAGGGAGAGCAGCACCCAGGATTACAGTTTAGGCAATTGGCACTGGGTACTTGAGTAAAAGTACAAAAGTATTGGCATGAAAATATACTTATTAAAAGTACCAAAAGTAAAAGCATTTCTCAAGTTCAAAATGTATAAGAATCCATTGAAAATAGCCAAAATATCTATAGCTGAAGGGGTTAGTGTGTTTTGTAATAATAATATGAATCTACAAAGTAACTATAGTAACTAAAGTTTTCATATAATTGTAGTGGAGTAAAAGTACAATATATTCCTCTGAGGTGTAGTGGAGTAGAAGTAAAAGTATTGGAAATTTGGAAATACTCCAGTAAAGTAAAAGTACCTCAAAACTGTTCTTAAGTACAGTACTCAAGTAAATGTTACTTTACACCGCTGATTTCAGGCAGTATTGGAGACCTTTTCCCATCCTGGTACTGCTATGGGAATAACTCGTAGTGTAGATCTGCTCATTTCTGCACGTGACTGGGGATGGGACGATATGAAAATTTCATGTCACGATTATTGTGACCAAAGAAATTGCGATTTACAATATTATCGCGATAATCAAAAATATCCCCAACATCCATTATCCTGGGGAGGAACGTTTGCAAAAAGAAATTGCAGATCTACAAGCTCACAACGTGTCGCCAAAGAGATTTCGTAGAGAGTGGAAAAAAAGACTATATCAAGTACGTCATTTCCAGGTCCATTATTATTATATAGTGGGTTTAAATGTACCTCATATGAAGCTCTGCAAATAAAAGGTGAATTGATCCCAGTGCATGACTGAGGATAATTTCACAATATTTTAAAATTTCCACAATAACGATTATTGTGAGTGTTTTTTATCACGATAAACGATAACTGTTATCGTCCCATCCCTACAGCCGACATCTGTCCGGCGACGGAGCATAAGACTTTTCAACAACAGGAAGAGCTGTCCTGTCCTGGCTGCATGACCTTTTAATTCCTTCATTTGTGGTTCTTATTTAACCATCCCAACTAATTTATACAATTTTTCTTCCTTTAATCCCACATAATATTTAAGTACCTGTGAACTTTTAACTTTTTTTTGTATTATTATTTTTTAGCTAGGTTTTAGCCTGTATGTGTGTATGTGTGTGTGTGTGTGTGTGTGTGCGTGCGTGTGTGCGCGTGTGCCTGCAAATCATGACTGTGAGATTCCAGCAGCCCTCAGTGAACACGTCAAACGCAAACAAACGCACCACAAGTGGAACCGAGACGAGGCCCTTAAACTACCAGGGGGCCACACCGGACAGAACTGAGGTTCCGCTCAGGGTGTGTGTGTGTGTCAGCCACGTTGAACTTTCAGAACCCCACTCTGCTCAGCCCTGCTCCTGAGAAGAACCACCCCCCAAAACCGAAAAAACCTGTGGCCTACAATTCAGAGCATTTTACTGGAGATATTAATTCGTGTTTTTGGGGAGCTTACTTTTTTTTTGTGCAGTTGTAATATAGACGGGTTTCTGTTGCAACTAGGAGGTGTAGCGCATCTTTCTAGTTGAGACGTTTCTCTTATTCATACTGTATTTTTATTAATCTTAAAATACAAGACATACAATACAGTAACGCGCAAGGAACGCAGCACAGAAAACACAAAACAAACTATCTGCCCGCCCTCCCACCTGCACGCGCACGCACCAGCCCTGAGGGGAGAATACTTGTAGGCAAAAGTTAAGGTTTTGAGACCTTTGAGTCTTGTACTGTACTTTAGGTCATGCATTGACGCACAGCAGCTCGCTGACTCTTAATCGTGCACAGAACTGTGCTTTATTAGTCAAAAGCGTATTCATATTTTCTTTTGCCTGCCGAATAGCGCACACACCCCGGTATATGTTGGTAAACAAGAAACTCGTCTATAGAGCGTGTGGGGGCACGTCTGTGGGGTTTCGGGGGGGCGGGGTTGCGCTTACGTCAAGTGACGTGTTAGTGTGTTTAGAGACTTACTTGAACGAGATGTGAGATGTTATTAAAATACTATAGATGCTACTGTAAAAGCAGGTAGAACTGTCTCTATCTCTCTCTTTCTGTCTCTCTGCTCCCCGGCCTCTCCACTTATGTATTATTATTATTTTCCCCTGTGTTTTAACGCTTTGTGTCTATGATACCAATGGACTCACTCATCTCACTATGGCTGTACATGTGCCTTTTATTAAACATCATGAAACTGCACTGATGTGGTCCTCAGTGTGTCAACAACCAACCAGTGGTGGAAAAAGTACTCACACATGTTACTTAAGTAAAAGTGTCAATACTGCAATACAGAAATACTCTTATTACAAGTGAAAGTCTGGATTTCAAAATGTATTTGAGTAAAAGTACAAAATGTTTGAAAATGGCCGATCTACAAGCTTGTGGATCGGCTATTTTCAAACGTAGTAGGGCTGTGAATCTTTGGGTATCTCACGATTCGATTCAGAGTCGATTCTTGGGGTCACGATTTTTTTCGATTCTTTCAAATCCGAACGATTCTAATTCAGAAACGATTATTTTCCGATTTAAAAACGATTCTCTATTCAAAACAATTCTCTATTCAATTCGTATATCAGGATCTACTCCAGTCTGCTGGCATAAAAGCAGAGTACATTTACGTAGCTTTTATAATTGTAAAGGTTTTATCTTTTAATTGCAATAATGTAAAGACACAACGGTAAATCCAAGACAACATGTCTGATTTATTCATGCTTGCACACATTCTTTTAACGTGGACAAACACAACATAATATCTAATACATTATTGTAATAAAAATCATAAAATAAAAATCATATCTAATAAATAATATCTAATAAAAAAATAGATTTTTGGAAAATGAGAATCGATTCTGAATCTTACCATGTTAGAAACACGATTCGAATTCGAATAGATTTTTTCCTGCACCCCTAAAACATAGTATATGTTGCTGAAACGCATGACTAAGTCAGTGTATCCACAACGTATAACTTAGACTTATGTTGTTCTGTGAATCATTAGCCAGCCGAAGAGGTTTTCATTGAGGATACAATTATACATGTAATATTGTCTAATTATTGGGATCATTCTTAAAAATGGGTCATGTTTAAATCTATGAATTCTGCAGACAACAGCAACCATTAATGCTTGTCCTGCATTGTTGTTAGCATCATGGTGACATGACATTCAAGGTAAAAATTAACGGGTACCATTATTAAATCTGTCAGGAATATCTTACTTTTTAAACATATTCACCAAAACTAAATGTGGTTTTACAACACACACAAAGAAATGGTAGACTGTTGCGTAGGAGACTAATGCATGCATACAGAACTGAATGTATACAGAACAAATGGAAAGACTCCTGCACACTCTATTCTTAAAATTGAAACCTTTATTAAAGAGAAGGAAACAACATTTACATAAATGATATCTTTTGGTTTAAAAAAATATAAGGCCCACGTCATGTACACGCCATACATGTACATGGCGACTTAACGTAGCCAAGGAACAAGAGTGAAAGTCTGAGGCTTTCCTAGAGTTCAACCACTATGCCATAATATCTAAGGTCCACTCCACTGCCTGAGCAACAAGCCGTCTGAGACAGGCACGGACTAGATGCAGAGATAGATGCTTTATTGTATTTGCGGAAATGCATTTTGAACCAAGGAGCCATCAGGATACAGAAATATAAATAAAATCCACAGATCACGCAAAAGCAGTGAGAGTGAAAAACAGAGGCCACCAGTCATTATCCTGGCATTAGCCAGGCCGATACATTATCGGTGGAAAGTGTGAGTGAATCCACGTTATCAGTCTAGCTAATGCCAGGCTAGCCTGTCACAGCCCAAGAGGCATCACATTATATTTTATGCACAGAACTGAGATGGGGCCTGTTTGCTCAGAAGTCCTATGCTTGTCCTCTCCTCCACGTCATCAGTGCCCATAAAAGGGCCTTTCTGTGTGGAGTTTGCAAGTTCTCCCTGTGTCCCCTGGGGTAGGTACCCTCACAAAAACATGCAATAATGTTTTTATTGCAGCTTTGACCTAATCCACCATCCTGCTTTCTTGAATTACACCATCAACTTTCATCGCCAGTGCTGACCAGAGTCAAGGCCTCAATTCCATAAAGTCTCACAAAGTGTGGGATTGGTACCTGGAGTATCTGTATGCCCTCTTTGAGTGCCTTAAGCAGTTTTGCGTCACACGCAGCATCGTCACACGCAGACAAGCGACCAGGGAAGCAAGGACCAGCTGGACTAGGTTAACAACCCAACTTCAGCAAGGGTGAAACCATGACCCCACTGCAGAAAGGACTACTGCCCGATTTTGAGGTCTGATGCCAGCCCAGATTTTGATAGAGTCCTACAAAACTTTTATTTAAAAGGTTTTGTAAATATGGCCATTCCAGGACTTGCTGCCATTCCGACATCCCCCCATTCAGAGACACTAACCCCTATGGAAGTTCTGCCCCAATTAGAAGTCAAAGTCAGAATGGCAGCATGTCTGAATGGAGAGCGGCCCCCGCAAGACCCGTCCAGTTCATTAGTCAGAACTACACACTGGGCAGGAGCTACAGCGTACAATCTATTAATGAGGAATATCCAGGAGACGAGTGAAACCTCTACTTCAAACTCTGCCAGCTGTGAACCCACGGAGACCAGAAAGAGGAGCACGTCTGTCAGCAGTAGAACAGTGCGCGATGATGCCAAGAGGAAAGCCATGGTTTCCTTGGAGGACAAAACCGTGTCCCCTCCATTCCACAGACGAATAAACCTCGCCTCTTGCTGGCCAGTTTGTTTGCTTTTAGCATTGCCTCGTTATCCCTTCACAATCTCGACTCTACTGATGAGTTTGTGCTGGCACAACAGAATTTGTTTTCTCCACTAACATTCAGGGAGAGACACTATTCGGATAGAAGAGTTGCCATCTGCAACCTGTAGCTACAGGATCTAGTGCAGAAGCAGTGTGTGATCCTGAATGGCTTCGTAAAATAAAGTGAACTTTTGTTATCTTAAGCCTGCCCAACTGTTGAGTCTGTCACACTGGGTTTTCCTTGCCTGACAGCACGGCGTGGGTTCGAATCCTGATCCCGACAAACTTTGCTGCACGTCACTCCCCGTCTCTCCCTGTTTCCTGTCCATCTATACTGTGCACTATCAATAACGGCAGAAAAGCACTGCAGCACTGCTTCTAAATAGAGAACTAAATTGTGGTTCCTGAGACGTGACACATTTTTTGTGAAAATAGTATTTCTGTAGCCATCTTCTATATCTATCAATATAGAAGATGGTATATTGTGGATGTGTGAGCTCTCGTCTCATGCACCTACCAGCACCACACTACATCATCATACCTCATACTAAAAGGACTTCCATGTAAACAAGCTGTAAGCTTTCTTTTTGCGTTATCCTGTTGATTATGGTGGGTCAATCAAGAGGACATGACCTCAGACGTTAAGGAGTGCGTGGGAAAACCCTAATGAATGTCGTCCCATAGAGATGATGGTGCCGTCTCAGGCTTACCAAAGAGATGGAGAGGGCGGTGTGTGCTCAGGGACGGGGAAGGCGTTTTTGTGAGTGGTCCGAGTAGGCCTCAGCCTACTGTACATGGCTAGTCCTGTGCATCACAGGAGCCGGGACAGACGAATGCAGAGGAGAGATACACTGGAGCAGCTCAGATAATGTTTACCTGTATGTATTTGCCCCCCCGACATTTCTTAGATCTTTCCTTATTTATTTAAGGAAATATTTTGAAATAATAATTGAAAACAAAAAGGCATATTTACTTGCGACCCACAAATGGGTCCCGACCCAGTGTTTGGGAACCACTGGTCTATAAAATATGACTTTTATGACTTATTGGTGGTGCATTCTCATTGATATCGATCACAAAGCTTTAATTCTTTAAAATGTTGACAACCCAGAAAGCTGATATATTACCAGCAAGCATGATTTTGTGTAATATACTGTATATCAGAGGTTGTTTGTTAAATTGTATCCACTGTGTGTGTGTGTGTGTGTGTGTGTGTGTGTGTGTGTGTGTGTGTGTGTGTGTGTGTGTGTGTGTGTGTGTGTGCAGTGCCGCATTCAGACATGATACTCGATTGTCTGCGGCAGCTATAAAGACAGCCATGTTATACACAACACAAGGAGATGAAAACAATTATTACAAGCTTTTCTCAAAATATTCTGGAAAACTCAAGTCGAGTAGTGTCTTGTACACTACTCGACTTGAGTTTTCCAGAATATTTTGAGAAGCTGAGCTAGAATTTGGGCCTCCAACCCACGTATATAAATATGCAGGAATCTCCAGCACATTAAAGTTTACCTGTAAAACATTATTATAAATTCTTTTCATGGGCACACGCATTGCTACACACAAACTAAATGAAAAGACTTCCGCACATAAGTTGCAAACTTTGGCACTTGTACACACCGTAAGGGTCCATTCGGAGCTCTGGTGGTCCCCAGACCCGACATTGAGAACCAGTGCTAGAAGACATAGTGCCTTGTTCACTCAATCCAACAAAAGAAACGTCTCTGTGTCACAGACCATTGGGGGCCAGAAGTGGAGTTTCAAAAGTGTCAATTCAGCCACAGGCAGCCTGGTGTTGAACACTGGCGACATCTACTGGTTTAAATCAGCCACTGATCCTGGTCTTGATCTGTTCCCTCCATGTCCACCTACACACAAAACACCAATACAACACAAATCACTTTTTATAATCGTTGCTGTCTGGAAGAACCTCATCTCCATATTTAACTTTTTTCACCCCTCGTAATTTACGTCGTACTTGATCATACTACAGCGTCACACAAAAGCATCAAAAGAAGCAGATACAGGCTCCTACTTTTTTTTTTTTGTCATGAAATGTTTTAGTCGACTCAATATCTACAGTTGAATGTGTCGACAAAAAATGTATTTTGGCGGGCCTTGAAGGCGGTGACTTGGTTGCATGCTGAAAATAGCCGGCCCACAAGCTCACAACGCGTTGCAGCGTTGTTTTAGTTCTACTGGATCTCTTCTCCACTAGTCTCCCCCTAACTTTTATTTGTGGACGAATATATATTTAGTCTTAGTTTTGGTCATCATAGCTCGAGCTCTGATGATAGCACACACCTCGTTGATCTCTCCGTCGTCAGGAGACTCGTTGTAGTCGTTCATCTCGTCCATGTCCTGCATGTCCTCCTCGTCTTCCGAGTCCTCCTCACTGTCCTCCTCGTCCTCGTCATCCTCCTCCTCCTCCTCGTCAAACGTCTGCTGCGAGGCACAACAACGTGCAACGAACAGAGATTATGGTGGATGTTGAAATACATCAGTGGTTTTCAACCTTTTTCCAGGTTCATAGGTCCATATTTATTCAGCATTTGAGCCACAGACCACCATTTGATGAGATTTAGCCTCTCAGACCCAATACCTAGAATATTTTGTTGTCGTTGGATAACATTGTGTCCACAATTCCATGCTGTATTGATGTGATACCATAGGAGAGATAAATAACAGGCATACTAAAATAAAATTCCTCTACATTCTCTGTCTTGAGTGTTAAATCGCTCTTTTTTTGTCAAAGATCACATCTCACAATATAAAGGGCAATGATCTCTCCTATTTGATGGAGGAACCGGGAGTGGGGTAGCATTTTTTTTTTTTCAACTGCTTTTCTCTACAGTCGTTTGTTTGGCCGTGTGGCATAGGATTCTGGTTGTTAATGTTATATGTGCTCTTTGTACCATAATTATTTTATATTCTTATGTGTCGTGTTAATGTCAGGGTTTGTTTTTTGTGTTTTATTTTTATTTTAGTATATTGTATATTTTTTTTGTTTTGTCTGAGATTTGAGTGTGGTCTTTTGTTGTATTGTATATGTTGTTTTGTATGTCTTTAAAAAAAACGAGAAAAAACCCAAAATAAACATATTGTTTAAAAAAAAAAGATCACGTCTCACCTAGACACAGGATCTGTCAAAAAATAAGTAATTACCTCAAAGGTTTGCTTCCCGATAGGCATGAGGTTGTTGTCCTTCTCAGCAATGCTCTGTAACTACAGTAAGACACAAAAAACAAACATTTTGTGAGTACTTGCCCATATATGTAGGCCCATATATGCAGAACTTGCCCTAGCCTCGTCGAACTTGCATCGCCGTGGTCGGGCAGAAACCTCTCATCTCCACTTTCTAACAAATTAACGCCCTACTTGATCACACTACAGCGTCACACAAAAGCATCAAAGTAGCAGATCCACAAGCTCGAAACGTGGTGCAAAGTGACATGTTTTGAGCTTTTCCGATCTGCTACTTTTGAATTTAAATTCTGCAAAGTAACAGTTTTGGACATATTGGTTTCTGCCAGACAGACAGAGACGATATACATAGTTAGTACATCTAGCTCAGTGGCTCCCAAACTTTTTTGCTTGGAGCCTCCCCTTCTCACATACTTGTAGATCCGCCATTTCTTTTTACTCCTCCTCTCTCTTTTCTTTCTTTTCTAGAAACAGCCAACGCGATAGGAGCTTGCACAACTTGCTGTTTTTTTTTATTTCTGTTTGGGCCCCAACCCTTTTGAATGTATGTAATCAGGGGGAGCAATAAGTGTGACAGGCCTAGCTCTTGTCTGTACCCAGGTTTGGTGTTGCTGTTCTTGCTGTTGAAGCTCGGTCTCGTCGACACAGGGCCGGTCCAGGTTGAACCATAGGGACTCAGTCATGCGAGGAAACAGGGAGGGAAACAGAGTGGACATCTCTGCCGTTCTGTGGAAACACAGGGGGAAACAGACACAATTATGACATTTTATTTGATGATTAAATTGTCAAACAATTGCGGCTATAAGGCTTCGTAAGCAAATGTTGAGCAGGGCAGATATGACAAATAACATACATATAGACTAGAGCGATAGTGAAGCTATTCGGGTGGTGCAGTGGTAAAGACCTGAATGACCCTGCCCACTAGAGGCTGTGGGTTCAAATCTACCACGGTGCAGCTGGCTTTGTCGGGTGTCTATACGAACACAATTGGCCCGTGTCTATTTCTACTTTTTTGAAAATATACAAAAACATGGGAAATTATTCATTATGATGTTTATGAGGGGGAAAAAATACTTTAACTATTTTATACAAGTAAGAAAGAAATAAAGAAAATAGATCTGCCATTTCAAAACATCTCTGGGAAAACTGAAAAATCTTTAACAATGCCACCATATCTTCCTAGGGTCGGTGGCCAAATGTAATTTGGCGGTAGGCCTACTTGAACTTGACATGAAAATGTTTGAAAACCACGGATTAGTATTTCAATGTGTTTCACAGAGAGAGCAGAATCATTTCCAGTCGGCATGAAAATCAATTATTAGATGTATTTGAGACAATAAGGACACGAATTTAAGAAGTTTGCGTAATGTACCCCACACTATACACGTAACGTAATACACTACAGCGTTGTGATCTAGCTATCCATATAATATTTAAGTGTACACTATACAGAATCATTAATAATCATAATGACCTAAACGTCATCCCAAAACAGTTTTAATCGGACAAAAGTATTCATTGCATAATATGTGCACGTGTAAGTTGATCAGGCTATTCGTTGACAGTGTGCCTTGAATGAAACTCAATTGTTGATGTTGTCGCAAAAACATGATTACCTTTGCGCTAGGTTACAGTGGTTTACAGTGGTTCAAATTAAGATAAAAACAATGTAGTCTAATTGCTTTTCGCAGTAAAGCCCTGTGCATTGTGCATTGTAGACTTACCTGTTTGTCAGTGTTCAGTCACACCGCTTTTTAAACTTTCTGATGTGGAAGAAAGAGGATGTAAACACAACTCCTATATCCGCTCAAATCCTGGTACAATTATCACGTGACATCGTCAGTCACGTGACAAATTCTCTCTCTCCCTCTAGCTCCCTCTGTCTGTAGCCTATGGTCTCTATCCCTCTCAGAAGCACACAACCAGAGATCATCAATGTCCCCGTACACAGACAAATGTCCTTAGAATAGTGTTCTGTTAACTGTCAAGCAACTACAATGTTTTATACAGGGTTTGTATACATTTGCAAATACTGTGCAGCTATTAATGTCCATGCACTGATAGCCTTGCAATAAGTATAGGAACAGATACCAGCTGCTATGCTCGTGTCGTGCACCTTTTTGCTACTACTGCTACCCCCGTTTTTGTATTGCCCACAGCACAATGATAAAGGATGCTGGTCGTCAATGCATTGTGTCAATTATTTCAGTTTGGGCCCTAACCCTTTTGAATAAATGTAATCAGGGGGGGGGGTGTATGAACAAAATAAAATACAACTCAACTGCAATCCAAATATGAAATGAAGTACAGCTAAAAATTCTTACTGAAAGAAATATGAACAATCAGGGTTAAATATGAGTACACTTGGCATAGCTGTAGAAAGGTGCTGAAATTGATGCATCTGGCAGCACCATCACCGTGGAGTTTATCCTTTGCTGCCCCCTGCTGTACATTGAACAAGGTGCATGTCCACAGGTGAAGAGTCCTAGCTGAGCTTACTTTTAAGTCCCAACAGTTCTCTCTGCAAGTTCTGCTCCACTTTGACTGACACGCTGCACAGAGGAGAGGCTTGCACGCACCACAGTCCAGTGTGTCTGTCTTCAGGGTGGAATCAATGGAGAAAAAACACAGAAGTGTGCAAAGAAAGACCTTTACTCCGACGTTGCATTCGTCCGACTGCCCCCATTATTAATAACCCTCTCTCTAAACCTAACCACACGCCATGTAGTCGGAGTTATTATGAGACGTCGGACTGACATAACTCCGACTGTTACTGCTAGTAACATCTCAAAGACTGAAAAGGTTACGGGAACATTTTACTAAATTGTATTCTGCTGTAAGTAGCATGTGAGGGTTCTTTTCAAATCCATTGCAAGCATTTGTTTTGCACAGAAAACACTCCTTGGGCTAAAAACACTAATCACAATGTGTGAAAAGAGACTTGTTCAAATGGTGATAAGTGTGAAATTTGGTACAAATCATCTTTGAAGAAACTGGGCCACTCTTAAATCAAAGATGGCTCAAGCTGTGCTGCTTAATGAGTTGGTGGTGCCCAGAATCTAACCCAGGCCCTTGCTCCAAAGGCGAGAGCTCTACCAACTGAGCTACCCAGCACATATGCTCATCACTGTGACCGTTCTGGGATTTGTAGTCCTGGGATCACTCACGGTTGCAGGAGAGCAGCATCAAGCGTAAACCACAGAAAAAGCTGTTTGACGACTTAAGTCGTCCTTGGCGGTGAGCCGTTCAGAGTATGAATGATGATATTGGCAGTGAATGTGCCAAGTACACTTCCCATCTCTGCGTATCGCAATAGGAAATAGAGAACAGGTTAATCATCAGAACAAAGACACAGAGAGTGAAATAAAATGCCACTTTATTGTTCAGCCGTTGTCATAACCATGTCTCCAAAAGCACAGCAGGACTACAACTGGTTCATCATCAACCTATAGCTACCGTTGATAGCACATAAAACTTGGTTTTATCAAGACCACCAACAGTGGTAGCATAAGTGACTTTTTTTCTATATCAGACATCCAATGAGAGCATACAAAATAGTTGTTAACCTACCAGTGATACAGTATATAAAACACTTGACTCTAGATTTATCCCCCCCGCGCCCACCCTCAATTTGACCCCCGTGCCTCCCCCCTCTTAGAACATTTGACAACAGACGTATTTTCTTTATGCTTTAACAAGCATATATTAAGAATGCATAAGTCTCCATTGTTGAGATTATATATATATAAAAAAAACTACACAATGATACACTTTTTAAGTCAGAGTACGATTCAAATGATTAGTGTTCTACACATTCGGCCATAAACAAAAAAAAAGAAAAGAAAAAAAAAACATTGTATAATAACCACTATAACTTAACACTACATGACATACGTTTAAAAAAAAGAAAGACAAGAAAAAAAAAAAGAGATTACAAATGATTGGCAAATGAAAAGAGAATGAACTGATGGCGTAATGCCAAGGCAAGCTGGGTCAGTACCATAACTGAAAATGAGTAATACAAAAAATAAAATAAAAAATAGAGTAAGAAAAAACAGTAAGAAACAAAAACAATAATGATAAGAATACAGGCAAGGCTAAAACATATGTGATTCCATCTTTTTAAGATCCAAACTCTCATGTGCACGCATTCCGTCTTCAGGCAACCTGCTCCATAACCACCACTGTGTGTTTCCACGCCTCTTACTAATGCCTTATAAACCCCCCCATCCCACACACACTGCTCCAACTTGCTTCCAACCTTCCCCATGGTAACCATCTTCCACGTGTTCATGTGTCAGGCACTTCCTAAGATCCCTCCCTCTCCGTCACCTTCAGCTAATCACCACCGCAGCTTCAGACGATACAGGCCAATCACAATGCAGGTTCTATGGGAATACACCTGGCAAAGGGAACACAAAGGATGGGGGGATTAATTGACAAGGAGAAAGAGTATAATAAATAATCTACATATGACCCCATTTGGGAGAATGATCTTTGAATGATCATACAATTTTTTAGGCCTATCCACATCTTTCCAACGTCCCATCGTGCATTACGCAGGTGTGCGGCAGCTACCGGGGCTGCAGCCGAGTGTGATCTACAAGCTCAAAGGTTGCATCTGAGACGCAAGCTTGTACATCAGCTGTTCTACGGAAGTGTCCCACAGATAATGCTACAGTAAATTCTCGTGGAAACAGGTGGATATTAATGAATCTCTTTAGCTAGTTGTAGTTATGAAAAATAATTTACACAATAGGCAGCAGATGAGTTTTTTGCTCATTTTAGGGGTCAATACAGATTTCTTCTTTTAATTCAGGATCGAAATCAAATTAGTTAATTTTCCTTATTATGGGAATCAATACTTAGCGAATGTCCTGGGCCAGTGGTTACAGTGATGGGACCAGTGGCTAGTACTAAATAGGGCTTTGTAATTCATAGAAACTAAATTCCATATAACTATTTGATCCGAGAAGCTTTTTTCCCTTTTTAATCAATGAGTGAGTTTAATATTTAAAATGTCCCATCCACTGGGCCAAGCAAAGAGGTCTTAATGGGCTTCTTCTCCCGCTGTGTGCACTGGGGTATGTTGTCTGGTGCAACGGTATGATCGGTACGCCTGAAATTTGTCCGGTGAGAAAGGTTCTGTGGTGCAAAAACTAAGTGTGATAAAAATCCTTTTATTTGCGTTATTTATCTGTAATTAATCGAAATTGATCAGTCCCAGCCCTAATAGTAATACATGGTTGTTGGGGGGACTGCCCCATAGGTCAAACTCCCGTTGGGTCGAACAGCGTCGGCAGGTTAGATAATCACCCGCGAGTGCCGGCAGGTTAGATAATAATCACCCGCGTCACGGTTACTGAGATTAGGGTTAGGCATAGTTTTACTGAGGTTAGGGTTAAGGTTAGGTTTTGGTGGTCTATCCAAAGGGTGTACAAGTTACCGGTCGTTGGTCCTTACCTATCCTACAGGTCGGTGTCGAACCAGGCCAGCTGGCTGCTGTCCATCAGGTCCTGGGTGTGGCCCAGGTCGGGCAGCGGGTCGGTGTGGTGGCCCAGGTCGGGCAGGGCGTCGGCGTGGTAGTCGGGCCCGTCCATCATGGGGTCCAGCAGGGAGTCCTGGCCGTAGGCGGCAGGGTAGGCCCGGTAGGCATCTGAACAGGAGGCGGCACAAAGGTCAAGCCATCAATACATCCAGTGTCTACAAACTTCTTATAAATCAGAACAGTTTACTGAAAAACCTATGTTGCTGCATATATCGTTGTCGGGTAGACATCTTTTATCTGCATTTTTTAAACTAAGTTTTGTAGTGAATTCACACCCTACTTGATCATACTACAGCGTCACACCAAAGTGTAAAAAGTAGCAGATCTGCAAGCTCCAAACGCGACAAAAAGCGATGCGTTTTAAGCTTGTAGATCTGCAACTTATGGGCCTTAAAATATATCACAGTTTTGGACATGGGAGGTTTCACCCGACAGGCGATAGCTACAATCTGAAATGAGACACTTTGTCGGTTTTAATGGCTTAAAATAAAAATGCTGTAAAAAAAAATAAAACTGAAACGGGTGGGGGAAGGTGTGTTTGAGGGCAGTTTTTAAGATTAGGATAAGGGCTGCTATGATCTGGGTCAGGACCTGAGAAGGCCAGGCCCAGTGCTTGGTCCTGGGGACCACCAGGACTTTAGCATTGCTAGACCAGAGAGTGTGATAGGAAGGGACACAATGTTGAAGGATGTAGGTTGAGGCAGCGAGCTAGGTCGTCATGGGCCTTGTATGTGCCCAGTAGAATTTAAGTGTATTCAGTTTCACAGGGAGCCACTCAAGGACATAGCACTGGTGACAAAGTCGCACATAACTATTGTTTCCTCTTTAATGACACCAAGATCTTGTATGCTGATGGACAGCACAATGCAACCTTGCGTTGCGGCTGAGAAGGAAGTTTGACAGGAAAGTGAAAGTCTGATATGATATCTGATGTGGCTCTGGGTTTCCCCCTTCATGACGCTTATGGGAGAGAAATTAAAAAGAAAAACACGCTTCAGGGTTGTGATGTCATTTGCACCGGCAGATGGATAAGTGTGGCGTCAACAACACTCACCGTCTTGTCGGTAGGCCAGAGGGTCTCCCTGAGCCCCCATATCCAGACCCAGGTCTCCAGTCTGTAAAAAATAAAACACATCACAGATGAGCAAAGACACATTGCATGTGGATACTGTACATTTGAGAGATCAGTGAGTGTGTACCTCGTTCCAGGCCATGGGCTCGGTTCTGAACAGAGAGCTGGTCAACTCCACAGACAGGCGTTTCTTGTAGTCCTGGGGTTTGTCCTCAGACATACGGAATAGAACGGCTGCCGCGTAGGTGGCTATGGGAGAACACACACAAGACACGATTCAACAAATGTAGCTGTACTCTACTCAATTGTGCGCGAGTGTTGTGCAACAAAATTAGCCGACCTACAAGCACACGTCGCACTGAATGCCCTGCTCACATTGCAAGATATCGGGGGACAATGGGTGTCAGGAGGGTTGGCATTCCGTACCAAAGCTTAGATAAAGAGCACTTGAAGTGTGTTTAGGGTGCAGATGTGTCTAGAATGTGTGCGTTCAAGGGAGTGGTGGTGTCGTCATCACTTACCCACGCCCTCGTTGCGGGAGTGCAGGAGCTCGGTCAGTGGTGCGGTGGCTCCTTCGGCTTCGATGGCCTCGGCAGCCTCCTTGTCCTGGGCCAGCTCACACAGCACGCCAGCTGCCACGCGCTGGATGTTCTCCACTGGAGAGTACAGCAACTGAACCACAGAGAAACAATGGACGCAATGAAGAGACACAGCCAATGAATGAGAAGGATGAAATAAACACAGGAAGAAAGAGGCAGATTTCTTACCAATGTTTACCGGTAATATAAAACTTGGACATACCTGGACAAAGAGTGGAATGGTGTTGAGTCCTCTGATGACAATTCTGTTGTGGACGTCCCTGGCCAGGATGTGTAGAGCCCCTGTGCAGCCCTCCACAATCTCCTCCATGCGCACACCCTCCTGTGTGAGACACCAAACGTCAGCCAAAATGGACATCCAACTCCCAAATAGGGATGCCAGAAACTGATCAATAGTCTACTGCTAATATTCTACAACTATTTGATATTGGTACTTAAGAGACAGAGCCCTCAGTACCCTCCACTACTTCTCCAACGTTTGAGAGAGCGATCATGATACCACCCAAATTTACAACATGGGAAAGTTCTCATTCTACTGCTGTGCCACCAAAATGTGGAATGCTGGTTTCTATAAAACAAATGGCGAGAAAAATCAGGGGTCCAGAAAAACTAGGGGACCATAAGGGGAGGTAAATCCCTTTTGTAGATAGTGTTTACATTAGTTTAGTGTTAATTTTGTATGCCATGTTGATGAATTAAATGCATAGAACCACAATGGAAACAAGTCCCCAGGACCTTTTAGCCTTCATGTCTTACAGTACTACATGCCATTTACTTTTCTGACTAATAAAATATTCAATAGAAAGTTTAAAAAACAGTGGAGTTTGAGCTCCCGTACCACAAACTGCTGCTGGTTGCCTCCCATGCTGGTGCGCCTCTGGGTGTCCTGGTGGGCCCTGACCAGGAGCTGGACCAATCGGGGAATGGCTCCCTGTTCCCGCAGAGCGCTGTGATTGGCCGGGCAAAGGGCCAGATTGCGGATCAGACCGACTGTGGCCTATAACAAGTTGGAAAATAAGATTAAACTTTGTAAATTAACCGACAGTGTAAACTTAACAATGACCATGACATTCATTACCATATATTATCCATCAATAATATAACTACACACAAGGCTTGAGTCATTTGCTTAGACTACTTATCGTTACATTTTCCACACAGTACAATTAAAAGATGAACAATGTTTTGTCTTGATTCACTGAAATCAGACTGTTGAACGAACCCCACAAGTAAGATGCAATAGGCAAAAATAACATCACGCAAGATCTGCCATTGTCAGTGTTCCACAGCAAGTCAAAGTCAGGCTTTTTACCTTGATGAGTGGCCAGTGAGAGGGTGGATGCAGCAGCTTGACCACCACGGGCAGGCCGTAGTGCAGGCGCACAGCATTCTGGGCCATCTCAGCGTCCTGGTGGCGGGAGGTCAGGTGACGCAGGGCACAGACCGCCGGCTCTGTGATGTCCTCCCTGTCGCCAGCACGCAGGACTGTACGCACCAGGGCCTCGATGCCACCAACCTGAAAAAACATGCCCCAGTCAGGGATGCAACATTAGACTGATTGGGACACTGATGTGGACAACTCCAATGTGTTTAACAGAGGACTCAAACTATGGTTGAAATTAAATCACATGAAAGTTTAAAGTGGAATGATTACATCAGCTACTTACGCTTCACAAGTTAATGTATAAGGTATGTTTAATGTAGACGTGTCATTCTATTAAATTGGCACTGGTGCTATCTACACTTTAAACAATGCATCTGGTTCGGCAAATGTGATTGTCAAACAAATAAACATTACACAACGGGATCAAGAAGTGTAGTCAGAGAAGACACTCTGGGCAGCCATGATAGGCGACTTGGAATAAAATTATTTTAAAATCCAACAAATCCAATATCTGATTGGATGGGTGTACACTACAAATACCGATACCAGTTATACTGGCCTGGGGCGCAGTCTAGAGAAAATAAAACATAGGACAAGACAAAGAAGACTAGGACCAAGAACTCAGGCATACTGTCAGTCACGACAGTATAGTAGAAACTAAAAGCCACAACAAGTGAACCTAGTCCTCTACAGTGAAAAGGTGGGTCATGTTTACAAGTCCCTAGGGTGGGGGTAGCTTTAATCCTCAAAGGAGTTTGTTCCACAGTGTCTGTGCCAACACAGCAAAGGCACGGTCGACCTTCCTTACTGTGCTAGACCATTTTGATTCATTTATCAACGGTTTGCTAACAGTACAGAGGTACAGAGTCTTCAAATACAACCGACTGTCAGATCTGAGTGACCTGATAAAGCAAGACACCACAACGTGCCAGTGTGAGATGTGTGTGTCATCATATGTACCTGGCAGACCATCAGCTTGTTGCTGTAGTTGTTGCAGGTGAGGTTGGACAGGATGCCAGCAGCACACGTCACCACATTGATGTCATCACTGCCCAGCAGCTGAACCAGAGTCCCAAGAAGACCCTCCATTCCCTCCTAGAAACACAGAATCAATGTGGGAACAAAATGTTAGGAGTGTCATTTCATGGGACGTTTTGTGCCATTACCTCAGCCGTGTTTGTACAAAAACTGGATGTTTTCAAAATAGGTCTACAAGCTCACAAGGCATCAGATGTGACAGTGAGCGTGTAGAACATCCATTTTCACTATTCATCGTACAACCACGTTTAGTGTATACGGCTTAAGTGTTCTACCTGTTTGGTGGCAGCATCCGACAGATTCCTGAGGGTCCAGAGGCAGTTCTGGACCAGTCGTTGGCTGGGGTCTGTCAGGTGGAGCCCCAGTGCCTGCATGCCACCTACACACAGCGCACAAGATGCTTGTGTTCTTATAAAAATGCAATGCACATCATAACTGACAAGGTGATGCTGTGTGGTTACTGAAGAATAATGCACAATGTGCCAATTGAAAAAAGGCTAATTACACATCACTCTACAAGAATGCATTGTATTGATCATCTCAGGATATCCCTGATACATTATGGCCACCAACTGGCCACCAACTAACAATTATCAGAAATATATTGATATATAAATGTCTGTGATGACGCCTTGAGTTTACACACAATAAAAGAAAGCACTCCTACTATACTGTAGCTACCGTTAATGGACTATGTATACGTTTAGTAAATGAATACATACCAGCCTCCACGATGGCAGGCTTGTTGCTGGAGCAGACAGAGAGAACCTTGAGCACCCTGCTGGTGGTCCACAGAAGTTTCTCATAAGTGAAGGTCCTCATGATGTTGACCAGGGCCTGAGGGCCACCACTGGCAAGGATGATCAACTAGAGAAGACAAACAGAGTGTTAGTGCAGTCACAGCCATGCGAGCGTTCGCTGCCCCTTTGCAGGGATTAAAGCAAATCTAAAATGTCAAGTGTTTCATAAACAATTATCACAATATGTAAGATTGTTTGATAGCTACACAGCCAACCAAGTTGAAGAAATTACAGACTGAAAGTTTTAAACTTTGTCCTTTTGAAATATCAGATCAATTAGGGGTATCTGGATGATAATGACTAAAACACAAGTGGTCAAACTAGCAATAGAATACACACTCAATTTTAAACCGACCAATAACTGAAAATAGGCCATCTACAAGCTCTTATCTGTCGCTTAATCAAAAAAAGTAATCGATTGGCAAGTAAATAATCAATAGCTGCAGCCCTCGTTGCTGGTGGTGACAGTGAGGTGATACAGGTTGTGCAGAGGCCGCTATGCAAAATGGGTAGATGCGCTTCGCACTACGCGTGTTATGGGGCTGGAGAGACACCACCAACATGCAAATGCCCGCCTCCACAGAGTGAGAGAGAACTTGGTACCAACCTTGCTCTCCTGGTTGCCATAAGCCAGGATCTGCAGGCAGTCGGTAGTAATGGCGAGGAACTTGACGTTGGTGTTGGCCAACAGTGCCACCATCTTCTGCAGACCGCCGGCCAGGCGCACGGCCATCTTGGCGCCCTCCTGGTGCAGTAGCAGGTTGTGGAGGGTGGTGATGGCGTAGAACAGGACACTGTCCACCGGTGACCTGATTATTAGGGATGGATATGAAAATTAGACTCATTTATTGTGGCAAAATAATTTTGATCAATGATGGTACTGCGATACGCTTAAAAATGTTAAACTTTTGTTGACCCCTATTCTGGGGGGCACGTTTGCAACAAATAGCAGATTTCCAAGTTTGTAGATCTACAGTTCTTGGCAAATCGATTTTTTGTTATTGTGAAATAATAACGTACCAAATGCACCCCTTTACAGGTCAATTTTATAGTATAGAGGGTTTAAAGTGTTATGACATGCAAAAAAAGAAGAAAAAAAAAAGGTAAATCAGGCTCCGTTTGGCTCATATTATTGATCACGTCACAGAGCGCCTGTACCGTCTTAAAGTGGTGCTGTACTGAATTTGCAGCTTTTACAAAAGTGAATTCAGTAGTGTATGACGGAGGACAATTTCACAATAAAATGAAAATCTCCAATAGGATTGTTTTTTTAATCACAAGATTATCATCCCACGGTCCCACCCCTAAAATGATGACACCTGGAGACCCCCCCCAATTTACAACCTCAGGTTTCAGCAGTAGTGTTTTTCACCATGTCAGTGTGAAGCTTAAGCCCTCTAGACTGGGTATACAGGACAGAGTTGGCCCTGTACTTGGACCTTGGAGGCTGTAGATAACTAAAGACTTTATTATAAGTACTCCCATCAGATCAAAACTCCAAAGAGGCAGACGTGATTTGTTCATTTAACATTGTGTGGATCATCTCCTTGTGGTTGGGCAGAGGTCAAGTCCAAGTAAAGTTTGGATAATCCTTCACCTATAAGAGTTTCTCAGTCTCTTCACCTTACAAGGATTCCCACTGCATCTTTATATAGCTACTGCATCTCAATAACCACTTTAAAAAAACCTGAACTGCATATTTCAGACACATTTTTAGCCATGTACACAATGAAAGGAACATTCCCAACAAGCACATTTGAGCACATTTCCTTAAAATCTGTGCTTGATCATGTAAGGACATCCGTGCAGAGTTGCACACCATAGTCTTTCCTCAATACAACTCTGAATGTGACTTCAGATTAATGCTTTTAACACTATGATCACAAAACTGAAACAAGATGAAAGGACTATGTTCCATCTAGAGACCTGTGCACTAGAGGTCTTCATGGGTCCCAAACCCAAATGGACCCACCTATTATTGGGAATATGAGATCTGATACCCAGGCAGCACAGAGAGATGTCGGACCGTACCGGTACAAAACCTGTGGCCCCAAAATGACTGAATGCCAATGTTATTATTAAGAGTTGTATAAGACTTCTTTCTTACCTAAACACGCCATCCTGGGTGCTGCTGCTGTCAACAGCGCCCCTGGTCACAACAGGTCTCAGACCAGTCAGTCAATGCGGACAGTTTGTAAATATAAATACATCCATATAAACTTTTTAGTTCTTCTTTGGCTAGCCAAAACATTTTTTGTCCACGTTTCTCTTTCAGGCTATTATAATCTGCTTTGAAGTTATCATTGCAGAGCATAACAGTGACACACTGACAACTCCATTGTGAACCATTAACCCACACGTTGCATTAATATCTACAATCTTTGATATAACTGCCCAGTGCCGCGAATTCTACTTCTAAACCAACTTTATTTCACCATCAAGGCATCAGATTACATTCTCCATCATCATGTAGTGCCATCTTGTGGTGTGATCTTTGTTTGCACGTAGCCCTGGGCCTCGGCTCAATCGGGTATCAATGTAACCACCGATCTCACTGTCAGAGACCCGGGACATACGGTAGCGGCTCCAGACCAGTGCCGGGTCGGATCCCGGGTAATGTTGGGTCTCGGACCTACTCAAAGACCTCTACTGTGCACACTACAAAAAAAAAGGCACAACACCATGGCTTGTTGCTCCAAAGGTTCGACAACTTGCCCGATACTATAGCCATTAGAAATATCAACACAACCGAGATGCAGCTTTTGTCAAAAGCCCATTGGTCTCCAAACTGTTTTCCCATGCTGCACAGGCACTCCAAACAAAAATGGCGTCATTAATCTCACCCCAGCATCTTGACGAGGGCAGGGATGCCCCCGGACTTGAAGATGGCGAGCAGCCCCTCGCGGTGGTGGGAGAGGTTGTGCAGGGTGCCGGCGGAGCAGCGGGCCGTCTCCACGTCTCCAGTGTTCTGCATGGCGCGCACCACGGCTGACACCATCTGGGGGGAGCGCATCAGGGCGTGGCGCGACGCCTCCTTCTTGGACAGCTGGTGAACCATCACTGCAGCCTTGTTCACCACAACCTGTCGGAGAGAGATGGTGTTGCATAGTCAACGGTCATACGCCAAGGTTTATAGTATAAACCAGTGTATAGACTTTCTAGAGTGGCAACCGTAACTGCGGTGTGTGTGGCTGTGTGCCGACACCACAGCTACATGTCAGCTCTCTGGAAAAATGGTCCAAGTAGTCCCCCACCGTTTCCCATGAATCCATTTTCTAGATTTGAAAGAGATTTTCTTTGGTTAAAGTAAGTGTTAAATAGCTCTATATTCTGCATAGCTACAGATTGTTCAGTAACCAGAGTCTGATGTCTCTCCAGATCAGAAAATGTATTCTCAGTTTGAGATACCAATGTTATCCTATCAGGATAGAGAACTCAGTCATGATACAGATTAACCAAGGGAAATTGGAAGAAATGAGCAGGGGAAGAAATTGGAACACTATAAAATGAAGCTGATGAATGGGTACACTCTCCTGACTAGAAAAAGTATTTGTTTATTAAAGAGCTGGAGAGACAGGTAGACCCCTGTGACTGAACAACGATCAGAATATAGTGCTTTAATCTTTTCTTTAAATATATCACTTATCTTACCTTTAAATAAAATATTACATTTTGCCCATTTTGTTTTGTGTTCAATAAGACAAAGGATGTGACTGCAGCATATGGCCGTTTGTGTTTTCATCCCAATTCAACGTTTGTGTTTTCATCCCAATTCAACGTGAGCTCAGACAAGACAATCCGTTTCACTCGTGTGTCGGTGCACCAACCTGGTCCTCGTCGTTGAGCAGCTTGGTGAGCTCAGGAATGGCGCGCGTGGCCAGCTCTGCGTCGTCCTGGTAGTTGATGAGGTTGACCACGGCGTGCTTCAGCATCTGGGAGGGCTCGGCCAGGCGCTGCACCGCCGTAGGGTGAGCCGCGTCCAGCTGAGTGGGCGGGATCTGGATGCCCTCCTCCAGTGTCTCGGGGAACATAGCGGCGCGGACGCGCTGTGCCCGGGTCATGGCGTAGCCCTCCATGTCTGGCAAAGATTATATTACAGACAGGGTTATCACTACATACTGTATAAGCTTATTGAATTCTAAAGAGGACTTGGACTGATCATTGCGAATTTAAAGCAGGTAATGGCATCTGCTTGGGGTTTGTGTGCGAGAGACGGCCACACAATGCATACCTGGAGCCTCGGGAGTGAAGGGCTGGTTGAACTCCCAGTCGTAGAGCCCGGGGTCATCCTCCTCTGCGTCCGGGTTGCCCTTGCCGCTCAGGGATGGTGCTGTGGTGGTCACGCCAGACTGGATGCCAGAGTCCAGGTAAGACTGCTGCTGCCACTGGGTCACTGCAGCCTTACTGTCCCCCATGGCCATGTCCAACTCCATCAAATCAGCTACATGGTGGGGAAAGGGGATGGTGAGGTAGGAAAGAAGAAAATAATCATAGGAATTTAGTTGAAAAATCTAAAGCTTTAATGTGTGTGCAAATATAGGGCCCCATTTAATACTTCATTGTATCAGGGGTAAAAATAGATTCACAAGCTCACACGAGATTTTACTTAAATTAATTGGATTAACTGTTGCACACCTAGTTTTAGTACTTAGTCAGAAATGTAAACCGCAGGTGCTACAGTAAGACATTAAGGCTAAAAGAATAACAAAAAAGGTCCTGGGGAAAAAGTATTTCCCCTGTATTCAATTCATCAACACTATGATATTTTAATTGTTGTGTATGAGACGTAACAAATAAAAATCATGAAACACATCTATGCAACTAGGTAGCGCATTTGTTAGCAAACATCTCACTTATTTGCTATAGCCAGGTGTTCCGTTTTAAGTAGGGTGTGTGTACATCAAATATTATTTAAATGAATCAAACAGAGCTTTTATCCTCAACTTCAAAAGAAACCAAGTTGGCTAAAGTATGCTCACTTCGGGCTAGAGAAAGATATTAATTCCACTTTTGTGTACTTTGAGCTTACCTGAACACACGTTTGATATATTCATAAAAACACAGATGGCGTATTAAGCGTAATTAAAGTATTTTTCAGAAATGTAAACACACCCGAATTTCTACGGAATGCACTGGGAGATCAAAGGGTCCCAAGTATTTTTTTTTCATACTCACACTGGGTAGCCATTGTTCTCGCTTGCCCTCAGTCCGCACAGCTTCGAAGTCTGTGTGTAAAAGAAAATTAATTCACATGTGAGTGAGAGCGGTGTCTCTAATCGTGTTTGCCAAGGCAAACCTAAATGTTTATACATTTCACATCCACAGGGCTCAGACTGAATAGCCCCAATGTAGTCTTCTGAGGCTTCAGTCAAATCCTCAGTGTTATTTATCCATTCCTACACTCACAAGCATTACAAAAATGCACTTGAAGCATTATTTTAACCAGTATGTTAATGCTTGTAGACCTGGAATGCATCTGTGTCACTTTAGATTTTAACCACATTAAACATTATTTTACACCTTAGCAAGCAGAACTTTTAGATCTTCTATTTTTGGAAACTATCATGAAAATTCGAGCAAATCTTTCAATATTTTTAAAGCAAACATTTCTTCGCTTCTGGGTGGTCCCTGGAACAAAATATTTCGGGATGGGGGTCCGCGGTTAAATGCTTATAATTCCAGGTGTCCTTGACATTAAAAATTAAATTGAGAACCACTGACATAGAAAAACTTTTTTTTTCAGATTAACTGGGTTACAAAAACATCTGCAATGGTTGGAGGTGGTCCAACCCCAACTAACTGGGTAGGACAGGAGTCACAGGACACCAAACTGTTTGCCAAGTAGTACTGTCTGAAGCTCATACGCACAATGTCTCCCCCGCCCAAGCAGAGATTCCCTCTTGGAAGAAGCAAAAAGGAAATTTGGTCTCCCACGCAGGGCATCCAAATCCCAGATAAGGACAAAAAAAAAAAAAAAAAAAAATTACAGGTCACCGTCACCGCTTTAAACAAACCAAGGATTTTGCCAACTAACTTTAACCAGCTCCCTCAGGTATAGAATTGTCTCAATTATGTCTTGTGTGCTGATGCTCAACTTGATAACGTGATAATATAATATATTTTGTCAAAGTGGTACATGGCATAAAAAAATAAAAAAATAAACTATACACGGCTAAGAAAAAGTTCACGTTTAAAACCACACAAAGGCATCTATGAGTCCAAGGATAAAGCCTTGTTAAAATAATTCCCCTTTTTAAAGAGACAAAACGGACCTGTAAAAGGGGTCACATTTGTACCCTCTCGAGACTTTTAATGCGTACCTGTCCTGTGCCAACAGTTCTCCCAGACTGATCTCAACTACGGTAACCAAGTTTGCTTGTGTTTTGCTCGGTAAAACGCAACCTCTCTGAAGGGGAAATGCCAGCGTCTCTCCACCACCTCAGCAGCAGCAGCACGGTCGCAGAGAGTAGAAGAGGAGCGGGGCGGTGGGTATTTCCAGGCCAACAACGTGAATACAATTCACCATTCAGCGGCACAGAAAAAAAAAACATCAAAGGCATATTTGTCCCCCTCCCCCCACCAACAGCTCCACCACGGCCAAGTTCCCACCTCGCTACTAGCTTGGGTTTCCACAGAGAAAAAAAACCCCAAGTTAAGCCCCCTCAAATCACTTCCACTCCTCGCTCTTAACTTAATTATAATACTATTTTGATGAACCTGGTAATGGTTGAGTTAATTCACCCATCATCACCTCCAGACAAGACTAATGTTTTAACCACTTCTTAAGACGATAAAACAAACATGATAATAGCAGACCTTAAAGCTCATGTCGTGAGCTGGTAGATGGGTTATTGAAAATAAACCCCATATACAATGATGCCCCAAGCAGGGACGCAAGGTTAACTGGTTATAATTCAACATTGAACGTTATCCTACGTTAGCAAAGCTAACAGGTTGGCTAGCTAACCCCGCTAGCCGACGCTAAGCTCCCCGTTCAGCTAGCTTTCAACTAGCTAACATAAACAAACACTGGGGCTGCTTCCACCGACTCACATGAGAGCAACACGGCTCTAGAAAGGCGAAGAGGGGCCGACAACACGTATCTTTTAGAATCACTTTATTTTCAGTATTTTACATACACGCTCCAATCAAACGATGTTTTAGGGGATAAAAAAAATGTAATATTGGTTGTGTTAGCTTAGCAAAGCTAGCTCGTTGTGAAAAGTAGATCCAGAAGCTGCTGCCTGCCACCCCGGAGCCCCACAGCGGACAAACGACGGTTTTTTTCCCCCACGACACCCCGACTTCTTTGATTAAAAAAACAAACGCCGCCAGTGAGACAACGACATAAAACTCGACTCGTGTTGCTTAGCTTACCAGTGTCGAGCGGCCGCCTCCGTCTTGGTTGTCAGGGTTGATTGTCCTCTTTTCTCCGGGGTTTTAAAGCGGGGAGGGAAAAAAAGCAAGCTGAGGAGGAGGTGAGCTGAACCACCCGTTGAAAAGATACGGTCCGTCCGCCCAGCCGCACCACACCTGCTGCTGCTCCGCCTGAACTGAACGGAGAACTGACTGGGATCCCTCCGCTGCTCGCGACGTCAAGATGGCGAATGTGGAGAAAAAAAGGTTCTGCCGCACTCGGTTAATATAGGGCCCTCAGTGTTTCCCAAGCAGTGGGCCGGGGACCCATTTGTGGGTCACAGACCAATTTTTGTGGGTCACTACTCGAGTAATTTTTTTTATTTTACTACATTTAAAAATAATTATATATAGGTCTATATTTCAAAAGATGGAAAATCTTTTGAATTTGGATTTGGGTCCCGGGAAAATGTGTAATTTCTCTTTTTGGTCTTGGGCTATAAAGTTTGGCTATAAAGTTTGGGGACTGATAGTGGGTAGGTACTGTTTTCCCAAACAGTTGGTCGGTATTGGTACACAACATTTGTATGGGTCCCTTAATTTTTGGTTTCCCACATTTTGTTTTTTTTGTTTTTGAGCGGTGGTCACACCGTCTCCATAGCGTGGCCGTGTGTGTATCCGTGTGTGTCTGTCTGTCTGCCTGTCTGTAGCCTGAAGTACCTTTTTTGACCACACATGTTAAGGGAGGGGCGCTGTTGTTCAGGCCACTGAGGCCAGGCACACTCACACACATTCACACTCACATTCACGCCCGCACACACACACACACACACACACACGCAGCCTCCACCGCTCAGTTCACACGAGTGTGATTTTTTATTATTATTTCAAAAACATTTTCAATAAACATTTCCAAAATATTTTTCAAAAAATAAATGCAATGATTTTTCTATGTAATTTCATGAATAAATCAAAGAAAGAATGAAGAAATTCCATATATTTGAAAAGAAGTAGTGAAAATAGCCGATCTACAAGCCAAACTAGTGAAAATAGCAGATCTACAAGCTCACAGCGCGGCACGATTTTTTTTTTTTCTTTTTTTTTTTTTACAGCTATAGCATTCAACCATCAATGACCCCCAGTTTGACATGCATTTTAGGCTACAGACCCCATTTATGGCCGTTCTATCTCTGGGACCCCAATTTATATTGTATTGTTAATGTTAATTTAAAGGTGTATTCAGTGATAATGAAAGTGGCCGGGGGTCATCTTGTCCCTTACTGGCCTTACAGCGAGGAAATGTTTAGTTTATAGATTTTTTACACTATCATAATGTTCTCGTTTTGATCATTAGACCCAATCACTGAATATCGCCATTGGTAGCCTACGTCTCCAGCTTCAGGATATGTATGATACTGATTTACTAGACTGTGGCATTTTATGAGTTCAGTAGTTTACAATCTAGGCATTTAGCAGACGTTCTTAATTCAGAGCGACTGTGGTTCTCAAAACTTTTATTTTGACCATCTAAACATCATAACATAACTACGGTCATACTCTACCCTGATTGGTCGAGGACTGGCTGGCCACCTCTGAAAACCGAATCTAGCTATGCTCGTAACACAGGCCATGGTGGAAGTCCTTATATGGTCAGCACACATTCTAGTGAGGAGAATGAATGGAAAATGTACCAATTATATTTTTATTTTAATGAAATACAATCACTGAATATATCTTTAACTCTGAGAGTGTAAAAATGGAACCAAATGAATTTGATCACTCTCTGAGTTACAGACCCATAAGGGTCCATTTAGTTCCTTCCTAACTATCATTTAGATGGGGACCCCCTTGGAACTCCCCCAAGGACCCCTGGGGGTCCCCGGACCCCACTTTGAGAACCACTGCTGTAAAGGGCGAGGTGCATTCATTACATTGGAATGTCTGTGAGCCATGGGCAGTAATCTGAGAAAGGATGAGAATTATGATGGTGTGTAACTCACAAAGACAGTTATCTTCATTCCTGTCATTACTGTGGCAATTGTTGGCGTTACTATGTCAATCAATTTATCTCTCTCTCTCTCTCTCTCTCTCTCTCTCTCACTAGCCTGCACACACACACACACACACACACACACACACACACACACACACACACACACACACACACACACACACACACACACACACACACACACACACACACACACACACACACACACACTTTAACTTTAATAGGACCACAATGGAATCAAGTCCTTTTAGCTCAAATGTCTGTCTGTCTGTCTGACTGACTGTACCTCGTGCTGTTTACATTTCCGACTAGGTATTCAATCAATCAATGAATGACTGGATGTATACTGTATGCTCGCTCTCTTTTTTTCCAAGGCCTTGACTTCACTTTCTTTTGCTATCACAAGGTAGCCTAGGTGAAGGCTACAAAGTGTCATACTGTATCACAAGTGTCATACTGTATCACAGAGTATGATAATGATAGTGACATTTTATGCATACTTAAAGTCACAATTCAGTGAGAAAAAAGTCAAGGCACCTTAAATTGAGGCAAGAGAATATAATCCCATCGTCTGTTATTAATGAATCGATTGAAAGATGGAGAAAGAGTACCACTTAAGCCCTATTCATTACAATAAACAGTGAAAAGAGACAATCTACAAAGCTCACAGCGGGTCGCATGGCTGAACGTCTTGTGAGCTTGTACATCTGCTATTTTCCCTACCTTTGTAATGACATGCATGTTTGTCCAGATGAACTCTTTAGACCAAAACGTTGCTTTTGTAATAAATAGTTCAAGAGTCTAGACAATGTGCTTGATCTTTCTCAAGTGGGGTCCAGGCCAGAGACTCTCAGAGTTCCTCGAGGGGGTTCCAAATTGACCATTACAAGTTTGTAACACTGACAGTATACAAATGGAACCAAATGGACCTGTCAGGGTCCATTTGGGACCTTGAATTTAGGATCTTTGAAATGTAAGAACCACTAGTGTAATAATGACATGCCCAAAATAAGGACGCTAGGGAACGTGTTGAAAGCAACTGGCAAAATATTTTCCAGCTATCCATATGTAGTGTGTGTGTGTAGGCTATAGCTCAGCATTTGTACGGCATAGGTCAAAGTACAGTCACTATCTGAGAGAGGGGTTGATACATTATGAGTGCTGCAGGACAAGGACACAGGCATTTAGTCTGGCTCATTAATATTACTAGGGCCTAATATGTTATTCACGTAATTGCATCCATATCAATAATAATAAAACTATGACTGTGAAATGTGGGCTATAGTGCCGCGTGACAGGGCACAAAATCATGAGTCACACATTTGCAGAGGGAATGAATATAGGAAGAAATACAAAGTACACATTGTAAAGGGTTTCAACACTACTACTTGTTTATGCCTTAAGTTACTCAACGTTTTAATAAAATAAAAATAATACTTGTGCAGCAGTTGATGCTTGAAACCTAGGGCCATTGTTAATTGAGCATATTACGTTTTTCTTTTTGCTAAACTATTGTATAGGGAGTCCAAATATACTAGGATATAAACAGTATTAATCGCCCACAATGACTGAATACACATTTTACCATCTTAACATCAGAACACAAGGTCAACCCAATTTGGTGGTTTAAGGTCAGGGTTGAGGTCAACACATCATATTAAGTGTAGGATGAGATTGAGTTCACCTGAAAGCTTGCCTGGAGCCATTTCCCATCTTTGCATTGTTACCTAGATGATGTGAGTCAATGATGAATGAATTAATTCACATTGATGTTTGGCATTTTGTGGCACAACACCTTGGTTTTAGGCTATATCCTTCCTTTAAAACAACTTCAGAGCCTTGGTTTCTGTTCATGATACAACCACTGCACACATTTAGAGATCCTCTTTAATGTTATATGGCCTATAGCATTTTCATTCACTGGATCATAGTCCACCTTGGAAACAAACATATAGAGACCAATTGGTCTATTTACTGGTTGAGAACTGGCCTCAGCCAATTTAGGCAGCAAGTTGAACCACGATCAAAAGCTTGTTTTTGTAGGGCTAATAACTCCATTGGAATATTGTCTAAGCTGGACTTGTCACCCAATCAAGTAGTTGCAATTAAGATAGCCTGGAAACCTGGAATCTGCCATTGCAAAACAAAAGAAAAAAAGACCCCTGCAGTGATATTAGTCTGGCCATGCCAGGCAACAATTAAGACAGTTCATAGTAGGTTTGCTTTGTCAAGATGATTTATTGTAAACAAGACAAGGAGGGCCAAATTAGCAGATGCTGTGATTTTAGTCACTTAGTATGCCCTTAGTATGTTTGCATTATCAGAGTCCATTGTCATGCCAGCATCTCTGGTATACAAAATGTAAAATGCTATTCTAATGTGACTTGACTTACAGTATATATGGAATCTTTTTCAAAGAAACTATTCAGGATTTACACACTTTTAATAAAGGCCTGGCTTATGCAAACCTAATGTATATAGGGTGGTTAATTCAACCTAATCATGATCTACGTACATCAGTGGTGATGACGTACCGTGCAAAGGTAAGGTAAATAGGAGTTTTAGAATGACAAATTCCTACAGCAGCACCAGTAATGAACCATAGCGTCCCTATTCTGGCATGTCATACAAGGTGGAATGTTCCGCAAACATTGGTAAACATTCACCAAAAATCTGCCGCTATACAAGCTCACAATACATCGCAAAACAATACCTTGTGAGCTTGTAGAGCAACTATTTTTGCAAAAACGATTTGGTGTAGAGGTGAAAAAAAGAGGGGATTGTGGTTAACCTAATCATGATGCACGGGAGCAATGTACTGTGCAAAGGAGTATTTATTAGTTGTAACATTTGATTTGTGGTTCATATTTCGAGAGTTTAGCTTCTCCACACAAAGACATGAGGGGTCAGCGGGTCACTCTACCACCAAATTCTGGGTCCTGGGTACAAGGATTCACTGCAGGCCTCCCATGAATGTTCTTCATAGGGGGAGGGGTTTTAACCCATTTATGTATTTGGCCACGGACCCCCATCTCAAAATATTTAGTTCCAGGGACCCCCCAGAAGCAAAATTTGAGTTACAAATGTTGAGTTACATAATTATATTCAAAGATTTGCACCCATTTTCACGACTTTTCAAAAATAGCAGATCTACAAGCGCACACTCACAGTGCGGCAATCGGTGCCGCGCTGAGAGCTTGTATATCTGCTATTTTTCAATAGCTAAAGTATAAAATAATTAAGGCCCCTCCACCCTGGACCCTGGTAACTCAGTCCCACTTTTCTCCCCATGGTGACACCCCTGACAGTATCCCACTCCTGTACCTAACTGAGCATGGAAGTGAACAGTCATGTGCTTGAAATGTTAATGAACCCAACTTAATGCAAAGTCACATGTTGGCAATCATTATGTAATTTCATGCAACGTGGACATATTTCATTACCCCTCGAAAGAAGCAACGCGGGAACCCATTTAAATAGATTTGTGATACGTGTAATTCCCCCAAATGTGACTACAGCATGGCCTAGAATGATTGGTGGATGAAATGGATTCATCGTGTCAAAATGATTCACTCCAGTTATGTTTTTAGCATGGGTTATTAATCATACACAGCAGCACTGTGGAAATATCAAGAATGCAGCCTGAATAAGATACCCTTGTGTGTCGAAGAGGCATCTGCGTTGACAGATGGGAATTCATATTTATGTTTTACGCTTTAAAAGGTTGCAAGACCCAATGAATATAGCTTAAAACTGGATATGTCATATTAAAACATGTCGCCAACTAGAATGAGAGTACAACAAAGTAGGCCGTTTTTTCAGAGAAGATTTGAATCTAAAGTAATCGGTTCACATCTTTGATGGTTGTGTGTGTAGACTCTAGATACATCACATCAAAGACAGTAAATATTGTTGAACCATTTCTACCTGCGTGTGTACTAATGTAACCCATTTGATTACCTCTGAACACAAGTTAAATTAAATTAACTCAGTGTACACATTACAACAAGCATTTTGCCACTTCAGGTGTTCAGCAACAGAGGAATAAAGGGTCAAAGGAACGAGGAGACTGGCTTGTTGAATCCGAATAAATACACCTTTTAATTGACAGATCTGATTATACAAACGCCAACACGGAGCTCTGAAATAACAGGACCAATCAGCGAGACAATGACTGTACATTCTTGTTGAACGTGACACCCTCCCCATCCTGAGCCCCCCCCCCCCCCCCCCCCACCCCGCCCCACCCAAAGAAACTATGCAGTTGCATCACTAGTGCTCCTATCTGTACAAATAAAGCTGGGCTACCCATCCTCCCTCCCTCCTTCTCTCACCCATCTTTTCTTCAGTTTCTTCTTGTCGTCTAGAGGTTGAAGCCTTGTGTCGCATGGGGAGACTTGCACGTCGCAAAACTGGGTGCCATGGACTATATTCGCACGGCCGGTGGCCATCTTTGAGCCGCGTGGTGCGATTATGGTCGATGTCGGACCCAAGGCACGGCGCACCTTCCACGCCAGACAAGTGCTCGTCAGTTGTGTGCTGTAGTGTAAGTTTTTTTTGTTTGTAGTCATTGTCAAGTTTTGGTTCCTGTAATGTGGTGGAATGCTGCGCATGGGGAGCAGAGCAGTGTAATGATGATTCTAATAGTGATAAAAGTGGATGCGCTGTTGTTGTTGTAACTTAAGAGCTTGTAGTGTAAAGAGCGTTAAGCCATGTTATTTAGTTTTTTTTGGTCGACGATGCCAACAAACAGCCAAAATCCCTTGAAGTACTGTACAGCTCTAGGTCAAAGTAACTTTTCCCGTTTTCAAGCGCTCACACACACATTCATTAGCTCATCCACACATGCGGTCACACAAGCACACGCACACCCACCCACTCTCTCTCTCACACACACCCCCATCCAATCTCTCTCTCTCTCTCAGACACACACACACACACACTAATACTGGTATGTTTGTTAATCCCTTCTGCTAGCAAACAAGACAAGTTTATCAGTTTTGTTTCAGGCAATTTCTTTTTGTTCTTTCATAATTTCTGTCCAAACTATTGGCCAGGTATACAGTACCTCGACCCACATTATGTAAAATGCACGCACGCACGCACGCACTCACACTCACGCACTCACACTCACACACACACACACACACACACACACACACACACACACACAACCTTCGATAGCTCCTACAGTAAAAAGACAACCATCACACCAGATGGATGGATGGATAAAAAGCATCTCCTTCTCCCCCACTCACAAACGTTCAGTCCTTCCCTCTCCATCCATCTGCTTGTCCACCCACCTTCCCCCGCCCCCCACACACACACCTTTCTCTCTTGCATTTCCATCTTTCTCATCTACCTTCTCAATCCATCTGACTTTCCTCTTCCCTCCTTCTCACACCCTTATTATCTCTCTCTCCCCCCCCCCACTTCCACCCCCGTACTACCCATTTCGTTTACATCTTCCCCTCGGAGTGATAAACAGTTCTTCGTGTAACAGTGACGGGCTGCTCTCCCTCTGGGTCTTACAGAAGAAAAGAGAGAGAGAGAGACAGAGAGAGGTGGATGGATAGAGGAGGGTTTAGGCAGGGGTAGGGTGGGGGGTGGGGGGTGGAGGAGATGATGGCGCCTCTTCACGGTCGGTCCTGCGGGGTGATTCCCCCACGATCCATCTCTGTCTCCGTGATGATGAGAGGAGGGGGGTCGCATGGGAGAGAGGAGTGGATGGGATGGAGCAGTGGTTCTCAAAGTGGATTCTGGGTTCCTTTAGTGGGTTGAAAATTGACCCTTACAAGTCTTACTCTGACAGTATACAAATGACCCTGACGGGTCCATTTGGTTCCATTTGTATACTTGTCAGAGTTAAGGGGAGGCCTTGACATTTAAAAGTTTGAGAACCACAGGGAGAGAGGAAGGGAGACGGGGCGGACAGGGGACAGGGCAGGCGGCAGGGCGGGGAGGGAAGATGGGGAGATGTTGTTCATGTGTCCTGGCCGTCCACGGCGTCGTTGGGCGGCGGCTCGGAGTCCGACTCCCGGTTGGAGATGCGGTCCAGCTCCGCCTGCACGTCGCTCAGGCCCAGCTTCGAACCTGCAGCCAGAAAACGCACGCACACACACACAGGAAAAAACATCAATGCCTGATCACAGAGGAGGACACGTGCAGAGTCGAGCAAACATGCATAATGCAAACACCGCTGTGCCATACTTCAGTTGATGCCGGGTCGGGTGGGGTAGGGTGGGTAGGGGTGGGGGGAGAGAGAGAGACATTACACTGAAGCCGAAGATGATGATGATGCACAGCTGACTGGCGTTACGACGTACAAGACAGATGGTTTTGAGTGATGTGCTGTGATGTGATGCAGCATGCAGGGGGAAACCGGGACCAGGTCGGATTTCAGAGGGAGTGAAGAACGGAACTTTGAGATGGAGAGGGAGGAGTTGATCAAATCCTTGATGCCGTGAGGTCAGGTGGCGAGGGAGTATTTAATTTACCATAGAAAGGTCACTGGTGCCAGAAGAATCTGATATTAAAGAATGGCTATGAATGATCAAGAGGCCAGCGTCTCAACGACTGTCTTTGGAGTATGGCTCTGAGCGGTGATCTGGGCCTCTGATCCCAACATGTACGGGACCTCAACTGTTATGCACGTGTCATCTTGAACTCTGAGTCATGTCACAGCGTCTACTTTCTTTTCCCCCTCCCCTGGATCCAGACCCCAGGATTGATTGATTGATTGAATACCATTGAGTGACCTCTAGACCTACTGCTCATATGAACAGAGCTGCTACCTTTAAATGCTTTTTAAATCTGAGGCCTTTTTGTACAATACTTAAAATCGGTTTGTTCGGTTTTGCTAAGAGGATTTTAAACCCAAGAAAATATGGCTTGTTTCCATTTGAGTCCTTTCCTTTGTACTGAATTTATAGAAAACAAATGATTTCCCCCAATCCAACCCTTGGTGCAGAGTGTCAAGCAGGGAAGGACTGAGTACCATTGTTATAGTCAGCGGTGTAACTCGGGCAGGGATCGAACCTCCGACCTCCCGGTCTCACTTAGACACTCTAACCACAAGGCCACGGAGCCGGTGAGGAACACTGGCAGACATGTTCTGCATTGTTTGCATTCACGCGTGAAGCACTCAATAGTTTACTGGAATAAGTTAACCAACTAAAAACAAACTAAAACAAGCTAAAGTCATGGAGACACTGACCTTGGTATTAGGTCTTTAATTTAATTAATACATAAGCACAGTATTCTGTGAATACATTTGCAAAGGTATGGTGAAATTGTTGTTGAGTTTTTATTACAGAATAATCTTCTGACCTTTTTGAATCTCAACCTGACAAATACCTAACTAAAATTAAAACTAATACAAATTAGACAAAAACAAAGAATACAAAAATGAACTAAACTAGCAAATGCTCTTTTGAAAACAAGGTAACCCATTAAAACCGGGAAAGCATCTGTGTCACATTAGATTTGAAAATGTGTGCAAATCTTTGAATAATGCTTTTTTATTCAAAGATTTGCATTTTTAACTAAAATCTTTGCGTCTGGGGGGTCCGTGGAACAATATATTTTGAGATGGGAGTCGGCGGTCAAATACATAATGTTGGGGGTTCTTGACATGAAAAGGTTTAACACGACTGATCAGGGGTTGACACTAAGGTCTCAGAGGCACTTGCCCATCGGGCAAGTACAGGTCATGTTCTACTTGCCCGAAGGTAATGCCCACTTGCCCGAAAAGTAAATCGTCCTTTATAAAATGATAGGTACGATTTTAATTACCGCTCAATTTAACACAATTTAACACTTATTTCTTATTTCTTATTTCTAGGCCTGTGCGATAAAATGTCATACCTCAATACCTCCAAATCCAAATACCAAATACTTTAGCTATGATTGAATATGTCTATGGGTTCACACTTGTTATTTTTTATTTTTAAGTGTAGCAACAGTAAAAACAGCACATTATAGGTAAATAGTGCTCTTATTTTACATTCCACAGACCAGAAGACACAGCGCACTGGCCACGTTCAGGTGTTTAGACAGATATCTCATGTTTATAGACATTTGTGTCCCCTCTCAAATGAGCACTTGCCCTGTCGGGCAACCTGAAAGCCAACTTCACCTGCCCTGACGTTTTATTTACCTGCCGGGGGCAGGTGGGCATGCCTTAAGCCCTTTGCACACAGGACAGTTGCGTTTTTTTCGTTTGCGACATGAATAAAACGCATTGGATTTGGTGTGCAAGGCTGTGCGGAATCGGCGCTGCGGATCCAAAAAGTAGTCATAAAAGGAGTGATGAGTTTTTTACCGCATGCGACAAGACGCACGAATCGAACTGGGTTCGATCGAGAAAAAAACGCATGGCGGCAGCCACTCGTCGCACGGCTAATTCGGAGCCGGTGTGCATGAGGTCATAGAGAATCATTGTTTTCTTTTCAAAAAATTATATTGTCCGTTTTATCCGTGCGGTTAAACGCGCCTGTGTGCAAAGGGCTTTAGTGTCAGTGCCTGCTGATATAGAAAGGTTTTTCAGAAAACTGATGGGTTCAAATGTTTATTTTAAAAATGTAATAACCCTGCTACAAACCAGGCCCAGAAGCAGACATCACTGTAGACAACTTGCTAGCTCTCAACGTCAGCCCTGCTAGCACTAATGAGACTAAAGCGTATCCTCAAAAGAATCTGCAGCCTACAGCCGCCCCTCCCTGAAGGATGAAATTCTAACCTACAGATGTGGTTCACGGGTCGAGTCTAAACAAAAGTTAATTTGCCACCAGAGCCAAGGGTGGACCCAGGCGGGGTTCCCTGCCATGATGCTGGGGAATCAGTGTTAATTTTGAGAGGATTTTTTCTTTGTTTTGTTTTGTCATAGTCTTTTGAATAAAATGTCATTCAGTATGACGTCGTAACGGCTGATTTTACACTTCATGCTGAAAATAGCTTGTAGACAATCTACAAGCTCACAGCGCATTGAGAGCTTGTAGATCTGCTATAATCACAGAGCGCAAAACCCAAGCGCAACCAAACATAACATTGACTTTTAGTTCTACTGGATCTAGTCCTCCCTAACATTTTAGTCTAGTTTTTTTTACCGGTAATTGTAGCGATATTCGTTTTAGTTATCATAGCTTAGTTTATATTATGTTTTCCTCAGTGAAAAAAGATATGGTCGACCAACATTTTTCGTCATAGTCTTTAGTCGACAAAATGAACACTGCAGTGGGACAGTAAGGGGGGGAGGGGGGGGGGCTGAGGTGGATCAAAGGGTCGGAAACCAGGGTAACGAGATGCACAAGCAAAACGATAAGAGCGTCCCAACACACACACAAACACACACCTTAACGTGGCCAGCATCCTCTGACTAGCACATATACACACACACACACACATTATGAATGATGTTAATGACATGGTATTTTTACCAACACTGTGACTTATGTTGATGAATACATGGAACAGTCACACACACAAATCACAAATCAGGCATAGAGACCTCATGATGTGTGTGTGTGTGTGTGTGTGTGTGTGTGTGTGTGTGTGTGTGTGTGTGTGTGTGTGTGTATATATATGAGTATGACAGACAGACAAGCCCCCGGTCATGGGTCCCTTTACCATGTGTCATTTTCATAAATCTGGAAAACAAAAACAGAACAGGACAGTTGCAAAAAACAAAAGAGTGTGATGGAAGAGGGTAAAAAAAAAGAGAAGCTTGGCAATGGAGAGAAAGATTGAGGAATGACAAATCAGACGATTCTTTCAGACACATGCTAAATGTGGTGGAATGAATGAATGACCCCTTTTACTTCCTCTGTCATACAAACACATACAACTTAAGTGAGCAGAACAGCATACATACATACATAATGTACATAATAAGCCTAAACTGTAATCCTGGTCGCTACTATCCCTCTGCCAACCTGGGGAGAGCCCCGAACTTCCTTCAATGCACGAGGAGTGAGCAGGCTGCTTCTTATCACCTGACAGGGGGGGGGGGGGGGGGGGGGGTTCCCCCGGTAGGACGCAGCGCGTGGAAGGAACACGTTATTCCAACCAGTTCCTTTCAACCTCCATCAGGCTGACCAGGGGGAGGCAGTATAGAGACCAGGATTACTGCATGTCGTCACAAGCACAGATATAAAGAGCTAGATGCCTCATTCGCCTCTGCAGTTCATTGGAGTGACGTGCAACAGTTGTAGTCCGGACATCCTGGAAAACCTAAGGGAACGCTGTCAGTCAAGTGACTACTGGCCAATCACAGCGCGACTTTTCCGGGACTTATCCAAGGACTACAATTCAATTCAACAGAGCCAGTTCCGATGTTGTGCGGCTCAGCTGTTCTTACAGGCTGTGTACGTAAAGACCCGCCCCCACCTACCTCTGATTGGCCTAGCAACTTCCCTATATGTGACGCACGTGGAAGCAATGCACACGTGATTCCCTTAGTCCCTTGGTGCACATGCATCAGAGTCGAAGGAGGCGTCTACCTTTCTATGTCTATGGTCACAAGTGTCACTACGGGCTGGAGGCGACACGGTGTGTGAGAGAGACACACTGTACCTGACTTGCGTACAGTCCCTGGAGTGCTGTTCCCTCCTCCGGGCGTGCCTGGGCCGCCCGTTCCCGCCTTCTTCGTCAGTAGGCTGTTGAAGAAGTTGGCAAGAACGCCCTCACTGGTCTGACCTGCTGGACACACAAACAAACACACAGTACAATTTAGGCATTTGGCAGACGCTAATCCAGAGTGATTTACAACAAGCAAGGTAATACATCAATACATCAACATGAATACATCGAATGCATAGAAATAGTAAAGCAAGAAAAAAAAAACGTAGGTAGACCATGCACCTATGCAGTGAAAAAACTTTACACACCATTGGTTCTCAATGTAGGGTCCGAGGATCCCCAGGGGTTTCCAGGGGGTCCCCAGCAGTAGTTAACATAGCATCAGAATAATGTAAACGAATTTATCCATTTATACAGTAAGTTGTCTTTTTTGTTGTTGTTGTAAAACACAAATCTTTTCTTCTGGGGGTGCCGTGTGCCGTGCATGTGGAAGGGAATAATTATAGATGCCATCCAATCTATTTTTTAACACACCACTGGGTTATACAGTAGGTAAAGACATTCACACGCATATACAGTATAAAACCTACACAAATGATCTTAGTACCTGACTGGGGCATTGCGTTGGCTACATTAGCCGCTGCCGAGCGGGGCGTACTCGTCCGGGGTGAACCGCTGGGCGCTCTGCTAGTGGGGTCCTGCGATCAGAAAGGACAAGACTCACTGAGTTGTCAAGAGGCAGAATAGGGATGCTGGGCTTCAAGTGTTAAGTAACAGTGATATAATCTGTACTAATGGAAACAGATATTCTCCTTGTGACATACTGTGTGTCAGGGGGGAAAGATTTAGCAATCTAATTCAGGGGTGCCATGGATGAAAACGTTATTTACATGAGTGCAATGAGCCTAAAATGTTGAGAACCACTGATCTAGAGAGGCATGAATGGACGTGAGAGAACTCACCGACGGTCGTCCTGTCGTCACTGCAGGCTGTTTGGCTAGCAACGACTGGAATGGGAAGATACAGAATTAATTTGTACTTCAGAATTCCATGTCTGTAACACTGGACAGACAGACAAAATTAACAGCAAAGTTCCTTCACCTGCAGTTTAACCAGAAACACCTGGTCGTCTTCAGCCTGAATCTCCTTCTCATGGACAAACTGGTGAGATAAGAGCAAAACACACTTTTCATTTCCATCATTGACATTAGAACAATATACCTTAAAAAATTCCAGTAAAAATGTAAGGCTAGTTCAAAGGATGGTCTGTTGTGGCGCCCGTACCTTTCTGACCGGCGGTTTGACTATTACTTCCTCAAAGTTGTCGTCCGCTTTAAGTGTCTGGAAATTTTCGTGGAGGATGGAGATTTTCTTTTCGTTGTCCCACCCTGACGGACTGGTAGAGAAGAGAGACAGTTACATTATATATATATATATAGTATATACTCTTATGTATATACACACTCGCACACACACACACACACACACACACTCACGCGCACACACACACACACACACACACACACACACACACACACACACACACACAACTACAGAATCAGAATTTAAGTGAGATGGAGGGGGTATAAATCTCCATAGTAGTAGGTCGGAGAGGCTTATTGTCAGTATCAGCCAGAGTGCAGGAGTCTATCCCCGTTGAGCAGTGCGCTAGACCCCTGGGAGATTAGGGTTGAAAATAGGAGATTGGATTGCCGAGGTGGAACGCCACACCTACCATCAGCTCCCAGTACTTACCTCACGACTTGCCACACCCAAGCTGTGCCTGTCATTCACTGTGTTGGCAATGCCCAGGGTCAAACCCATGACCTTGTGGTCAAGAGGCGAGTGCTCTACCGACTGAGCTACCCGGACTACCATTATCTCCATACATTATTTAAACATATTAACCCTAGTGTCCCGTTTCTGGTCTTTTCAAGTTCACAACGGGACGTAGCTTGTAGATTGGCCATTTTGACAATTTGATGTAAAACAAAGTATAGGTTTAAGTGGAAAATAGCTTTCAGCGTTCAAATTGTTTTGGATGCACACACACACACACACACACACACACACACACACACACACACACACACACACACACACACACACACACACACACACACACACACACACACACACACACACACACACACACACACACAATGGATAATATCTAACCAGTAAGACGCCTAAGGGCGAGGTCGCGCCATCTCCCTATTATGCCCATATATGGAGATCCCTACTCTGAGTATCTGACATCACTGTGATGTCACCTGTGATGTCAGTGTCATCATACATACAATCCCTTTTATACCCATATCTCAGAGCAGATCCCTGCCCTGAGTATCTGACATCACAGTGATGTGTCAGGGAAACCACAGTGTCAAGCGTTACACACACACACACACACACACACACACACACACACACACACACACACACACACACACACACACACACACACACACACACACACACACACACACACACACACACACACACACACACACACACACACAGTTTCTTACATGAAGACTGCGTCTCTCTCCACCACCTGTGCCGGGCTGTGGAAGGGGAAGCCGTAGAGTCTGTGAACCAGGTATTTGTACATCACGTCAAGGTTCTTCATTTCCTTTACCGACGTGTAGAGCAGAGACGCCCCATCTGCCATCGCCTGTCAAGGAGGTTCACTGACACCAGTGCTACCCAGGGCAGCAGTCATGACACTGGCTAAACAGACCCTATTCCTGCATCATCCAGAAGTAAAAGTATCTACTTTTTCTTCTTTTTTTTTTACGTTTTCACATACAATAATTGTGACAACTTGATAGCCAAATAGTTACACTTATTTATGGACTTATTACAATTTAGAATTTAGGCATTTAGCAGACGCTCTAAATCCAGAGCGACTTATATTAAGTGAGGAAAAAGAACATGACATCAATTGCAGACAGTGTAGTAGTCTAAGCATTACAAATGGCAAAGAAATAATCATTATAAATAATCTGTACATAAAAAAACGAGGTCAACAATGAATCTGGCATCTGTCTAAATAAAATGCCATCTAGATTACATTTTAACCTATGTAAGGTACCCAGGCGAGGGCAGGTGCACTATGACGACAGTGAAGGATACACTGGAGACAGAACTGTCTGATGTGAGACTGGATGAAGTCCAGGTGTTCGTCTCTGTAGTCGTGCTCTTTCTCCAGCGTGCTGATGGCGTCGCACTGAGGACACACAGAGGACCAGAGAGCAACGTTTCAAACGCAGTTCATCTGCATTCTGCATAGCGCTGCTGTACAGAGCTGGAAAAAGCACTCGCATGTTTTACTCAAGTTACGGGTACACAATATTGTGTATCATTATTTTATGCTTTAACTATTGAAAAATAGCAGATATACAAGCTCACAGCGCGGCACCGAGTGCCGCGCTGCGAGCTTGTAGATCTGCTATTTTTGAAAAAATCGTGACAATTAGAATTTTGACCCGATTCTATAAGTGTCTTTGTGAATCCTTCTACGATTTTTTGAAAAACCTATGTTTCTTTGTCAGCAATCTGGCCATCCATCGTCAAAGAAAAGGTTTTTTTCACTCAACTGGAGCTCAGTTAGTCTGTTCTTGAGAGACTACTATGTCAGTGGTTCTCAAACTTTTTTGAAGGACCCCCAAACTGATATTTATTTGGCCACGGACCCCCATCTCAAAATATTTAGTTCCAGGGACCCCCCAGAAGCAACATTTTAGTTACAAATGTTCGCTTTAAAAATACATATATTAAAAGATTTGCACACATTTTCACGACTTTTTCAAAAATAGCAGATCTACAAGCTCGCAGCGCGGCACTCGGTGCCGCGCAAATTGGCTTAGATGCGACAAAAACTAAACAATATCCATGAATTCAAGTCTCCGTGGTGTGAGTAATCAATAGACATTTTTCATTTTGAGGGTTAACTCTCTCTTTAAGTGGTTATTAGCACACAGACGGAGCAAAAAGTATCTGACCTTGATCGCAACGGCCCAAAAGTTAATCAGGGCTTTGGTGCAGCCTACTCATTATTCCAGCCAGGTTTCATGAATATCTGCTAGGGCTGCACAATATAGTATTATAGTGTTTCAGCATCGACCCTACATTGTAAACGTATACAATAGCGACACTGCAAAGGATAGCAAAGGCAAATTGGGTCAGTCAGATTGTCCTAAAACAGGGGTCTTCAAAGTTTTTCAGGCCAAGGACCCCTTAGAGAGAGATGAAGCAGGGAACCCCACTGCATATTGGATTCATACAGTAATTGTGTTTTCAGACATTTAACCACTTAAACCCTCAATACTTTGTAAACTTAACATTTGGTTTGGTACTTGGTCTGCTCTTTTTTCCCTGTACAGTACACCAAACCCCTTCGCAGAAAATAGCTGCTCTACAAGCTCACGGCACGCCTGTGACACATTTTTATGGAATCATAAATGTGATTCTGGAATAAAACTCTATTAACTCTGGAAGATAACCAGTACAGTCCCACTGCCATCTGATAAAAGAAACAATGATTTTATGACTTCTTGGTAATTGGTTTTGCAAACGCAAAGTGTTCACAAACGATATCATGTTGAGTCAAACGCACTGAAATGTATTGGAAACCAAAATGCCCGCAACACTCCCCCACAATGCAGAGGCTTTTTAGGTGCGCGGCCAAAGAGTACAATGAAAACAAGAGGGAAGCCAGCAGCACTCAGTACTGTCGTTCACCGTTTTATTAGCCGCAACGGACAAGTCTTCATCAGCAGACACACACACATTACGTGTCCCGGTGAGGCTCATAAAACAGCAAAAGAGTCTTCTCTCTCTTCTTTCCTCACCCGTACTGAAATGCATAATCATTGCTAGAGTGATACATTCTTTCCCAAAGGAGGTTTTTATTTTGTGTGTGTGTGTGTGTGTGTGTGTGTGTGTGTGTGTGTGTGTGTGTGTGTTGTGTGTGTGTGTGTGGTGTGTGTGTGTGTGTGTGTGTGTGTGTGTGTGTGTGTACCTTGGTGCAGACCACCACGATAGGGATGCCCAGGTTGTGTGTGAGTGTGTTGTCTCCTAGAGGTCAGTAGCACGCTCTCCTCCTCTTCGCTCCTTCTCTGTGGAGAGTGCCCTCGTCCCCGGGCTCTGTGTATTCCTGGAACTGCCTTACCACTATACATAAACACACACACACACACACACACAGCACACACACACACACACACGCACACTCTTACAAACATGTAATGCCCAATACTTGGTTTGACAGTTTTCCTCCCTTAAAGGACATGTCTACATTAAACATCTAGGCTCACTTTCCTTATATTGATCCCAAAGGGACTGTGGCGGCTCATGTGGGACAATCAAGGCATGGATGTGTGTACTATAACAACTAATAACAGATTAACGAGAAGAAAGAAAAGGGAAGAAAAAAACAAACACTTTTGACCACATTTCTGCCTAATAGACCATATGGACACAGTCATTTGGGATCAATATACTGTAAGCAGGAAAAAGAGCCTAGATGTTATTTAGTGCGGAGATGTCCTTTAAGTGTTTGTTTTTCTTCAAATGAACTTCTCACAGCTCATTATCCCACCTATACCACACAGACACTTGCAAAGTCTCAGTAACGGGCAAAATGTTAAATGTCCCGTTAGAAAAGTCTTTCATTCATTCATTCAATATGGCTTTCTGTAGCAGGTGTCGCTAATTATGATACACGTGATGTAACGTAATAATACAATACAAGATTTGGCAGACTTGGCATGACTGGACTGACAGTTTACAGTCACATAAGGTGTGATATTACATGTATTTTCAATTGTATGCATGCTTGATATTAGCATGTTTTCCAAGGAGTTAATAGGGATTTGAATTCACTTACTCTGAAGAGCTGGGCAATACTGCAACAATCAATAAGTTAAAGTCTCTCTCTCTCTCCAGCACACACACACGCACGCATGCACGCACGCTACGCACCCCTGTATAGAATCCCCCCCCCCCCTAGGCGTCAGCTCCTCCTGTTCCGCGTCGCATCCTATAAACATTTGGACTCACGTTTGTGCTCCAGCTCCCGCAGCGTCTCCGGAGGGACGCGCAGTTTGTCGATGTGTTCCCGGGCGACGGCGCCCCACTTCTGCAGCGAGTCCAGTGCGTTCCACGGCCGCGACATGTCCACCACGATTACCAGCAACGTGCCGTCTATGGAGTCCACGGGCACCGCCACCCCCTGAAGGCCCTTGTGGTACAGGTCCCCGTCCAACACCCACACATTACACCTGGTCTGGTCTACACACACACACACCACAACACAAGAATTATATCAGGAGGGTATATAAATACATACTGTACAATACATTCACATCATTGCTCTTGGTTACACTATTGTCAGAGAGATGATCTAAATCTAACAATATTGCAAGTACCAGGGTTCTAACACATTTTTACCAATGAATTTCCAAAACCTTTCCACAATATTTAACCCAATTCCGAGGCCTACTGTCTATAACTATAATCATTCAGCGCAATAATGAGTCTCTTACTCTTATGAACAATTCCCAAAGACAAGCAGTGTGTCAAAAATAAAGCATTGAATATATAATGGTAAAATTCCATTCCAAATGTTTTTTATTAAACGTCGATTTCTTTTTCTTTTCAAAAGTATTTCCAGGGATTTCATGACCGTGGGGACCCTGAAGTACAAAATGTAACAGGGTCTGATAGAATAGTACCACCAAGTATTTATTCAACTATTTACAAATGTCAATGTATGACACGCCATTTGAAGCATACAATTTGCACTTCCGTAATCTATGAAAAAAGTAAAACTGTAAAATGTCCATGCCCTACTTGTGGCACATTTTATGGCATTTCAATTTTAGCTTTAAAGGAGTGGAAAAAGCAGGCTTAAGATACAGTCGGGACATCATTCATAGTTGCTTAGTTACCGTCGATGTCATCGTCATTGACACTGAAGTAGAGGTATTCTAGGCCGCGCCCTTTCATGTACTCCTCAATCCCTTGCAGCTTAGCAACAAGTGTGGTTTTTCCCGATCCGACTTCACCTGCACACAGAAACACACAAATGAAAACACACAACACTTAATGATGATGTACTGTAGGCCTTGTAGGGCAATGTGCTCGTCTGAGCATTCCAAGTAATGCTAGCTAGAGCAGTGGTTCCAAAACGTATTAGCTCAAGACCCAAAAGTGAAATTATCTGGGACCCAAACTTGTGAAAACCGCAGATTGTTGTGAGCTTGTAGATCGGCTATTCTCACTACTTCTTTAACATTTGTTTTCTAATTTATGATTTATGATATTTTGGGGGCTTTATTGTCCTTTATTGATAGGAGATAGTGGATAGACAGGAAACAGGGAGAAAGGTGGGGAGTGACATGCAACAAAGGTCGTCGGGAACGGGATTCAAACTGGCGACACGCTGTGTGAGGCTGCACAGAGCCTATGCACCTGGGCCGCTAGGTAAAGAGCAGTCTATTACATAACATGTTATACATCGGCCCAATGCACTTCCCTCTGCTGCACTCCTTCACTCTAGATTCCTCCAGCTGTGTCCGTCTTTGTGCCAAAACAAACAAACTCCCCTGTGGGAAAATATCACCACGCAAATGGTGATATCATTTTGGTATGGCTGAGATATTGCCTGCTCTGTCAGTGACCTTGGCAGGAAACCAATCATCATTATCATCATCATCTAGAGAGGTCTATCGTTTTCTGAACATCTAGCTAACCTTGCATCATCCAGGCTTTTCCGCAGTACTTGAGGAAAAGTCTGGTTTGTTTCCAATTCTGAATATGTGATCTGTCAAGAGCCTGCCTACTCTAAGAGTTCCATGTCCCGTTTGTGCAGCAGCGTTATAGTTCAACCACATAAGTGTTGAAACGAATAGCCTAGTCTCAACCAGGTGATATGAGCTAAAACATTGACATAACCAAAGAACAAAGGAGTCAAAGAAGTGCTTGACGAAACCTGCCGGGATTGTATCCTGATCAGAACAATAACACTGGACCTGCCTAACAAAGTGATCCCAGTGTCTACATCTACCTGGGCTAGAACTGGTGAACAATGGAATTCATCTGTATTTGTTGTTGTCTGTTTTGCGTGATTGCTTTGGTGCTAAACATTATTATCTAATTCTTTAGTCTTTTCTGACTTTATTTTGATAAGAGAATCGAACCAGCGCCTCGCTGTCAGGCTGCATTAGAGCCTAGATGTGGTATGCACCTTAATCACAAGGCCCAACACAACAATCTTAATCCAAAATGTCCCACACTAATAGAACACACCGGATATAGTTTATACATGCATCATTAATAGGATAAATCTAACATGTGCATATCAGTGGTGCATCTGGGCGAAGGCATCAAATATTCTTTCATCCAAGATTAATTCAGTCCAAAGTGACAGGACATTAAGTGTAGTTCTTGAGCATATAAATATATATATATATAGCATATACATTGTCATTTTATATAACATGTTGTTATCACAGCATTGCAACAAAGAAAATAGCAGAGCTGTCCTGATGTGCGAAATTGCTGTATTACGTTGCCATGGTGACCGTGGGCCTGTGTCTGTCAACACCTTCCACATGTGCTGTAATATAGCTGTCATGTCATGTGTAATAAATGTGTATCCACAACTAACCAACATCTGCTCTGTTTCCTCGCTGTAGTCTGAACAAGATTCAAAATCATGGGCATGCACGCACACACACTCTCTTTCTCTCACACACACACACACACACACACACACACACACACACACACACACACACACACACACACACACACACACACACACACACACACACACACACACACACACACACACACACTTGATATGTTAATCCCATGAACACCAGACCTAAGTTTAGTTATTCCATTATTGTTAGAACACTGGGGAAGTTCTCATTCCACTACTCTCTGCCACCAAAACGCAGAATGCCCTGACACCAGCCGTTAAAGGATGTGTATCACTGGTTTCTTTCAGAATCAGCCTGAAAAAACATCCATAGTATGAGAGACAACAAGGGAAAGTAAATGTAAATTCCCATCGAAAGGAGGTTTTTCCTTGTTCTACTTTGTACAGTGTTTGTATTCGTGTTTTTTTTAATGCAATGTTGATAAAATGTAATACATAATGACTACAATGAAAACAAGTCCCAAGGATTGTTTACATTTCTGACCAAGCACACACACACACACACACACACACACACACACACACACACACACACACACACACACCCACCCACCCACCCCTGGGATAACAGCCACTTAGCTTGAATATTTCTGCTATGCTAATCCCACCATGACCACCGACCATATGCACTTATTCCATCATCATTATATCAACCTATATGTGTATCTATTCTACCCTGAGCTATGGCGCTCCCACAGAACAGAAGTTATCAATGCACCTTATTATTGTTTGTACTACAGAGGCTAAAGGGGCTTGCCATTAGGCCACAGCATTTCCTGCACCGTGACAGAATTATGCTGACATGGGAGAGGTTGGGGGGGGGGGGGGGGGGGGGGGGGGGGGCATAGAGTCAATGCATTAGTAACGCAGAAGCCTGCTGCTGTTCCAGTTCTGATACAGATTCTCTTGCAGACAGGCTGAGACACTATAGTATAGTACATAGATGGACCAACCAACCAATGCTGATTAGCTGCGAAAGGGCAGCAGAGCAGACAGCGGATTAAACCCAGAGAATAATGATGTTACAGGGGTTGATGGATATAGAGAGCAGATCAAGACAGAGATATGTCACCAGTGGTTCTCATCAAAAATGTTTAAGTCAAGGACCCCCACATTGATATGTATTTGGCTGTGGACCCCCATCTGAAAAGGTTTTTGTGCCAGGGACCCCCAGAAGAAAATATTTATGTTAAAGAATGTAGTTCAAAATCATTAAAAAATAGCTTGTGGATCTGCTGTTTTTGAATAGCCAACATATAAATGGATAAAGTGATCTAAAATGATTGTGACGGTACTACCTTTGCTGAGGACCCCCGGGAACCCCCCAAGGCCCTCGGACCCCACTTTGAAAACCAATGTTATTATAGACATAAATCAACAAATCATTCAATTTCTAAAAATAAATGCCAGTAAACTCAGGGAGCACAATATCCAATCCACCTCATCTACCTCTCTCAGCATCACATCATCATCACCTACTCACATCTCCATGTGATGCACATGCATGCATCGGTGCTAGCCTAGAATGACTTGCACTGTTTCAGAGCAGCAGGGCCTACAACAGTATCATCATCAACAAGACTAGAGGAGGAGGCTGCAATGGACGGATGCGCTCATGAAACGCACCTGTCCCCCGCAGCAGCCCAGGGTAGTTATAGGCTAGGCTGGAGAGAGCCTCATAGATTGGACGTTATATCAGTCACCATAGGCTTGGAAAACAAAAGCACACACAGCCTGGGCGTGTGAGTGGAGCAGGCAGAGATCAAGCTTTGTACGCTTCCGTTAGCGATCAAGCAATATAACATAAGACATAGGCTAATGGTCGCCAGCTACTGTCCTATTATTACTAGGTTATTATTTAGCCATGGAGGCCAGCCGAAGCGTCGGCAGTAGCCACCAAACAGACACACACACACACAGAGTCAGGGAGACAACAGACAACAGATACCCACCCATGACCAGGACATTTTTCCCGGACGGTAGCTTGGACCTGGAATGGGTCGATACTTCACTGAGGATGGTCGACCTGCAAAACACACAACAACAACAACACGCCTTTTATTAGAACACACAAAAGAAAGTAATGCGGAGCGTGGCTTTGTGGGGGCTCATCATCATTCATTAACTAGAAGGAGCAGTGCTGCTTTGCTTGCTTTGTCACCATAGGCTACATACACACACAGCCCAGGCTTGCTACCTTTTAGCTAGCTCTGGTCCATAGCGCATCTAACGCTATGTCACTGATGAGCCCTTGCTCTCCCAGCCGCTCAGCCTCTCGTTTGTAGTAAAACATAAAATACACTTTCGCTACTCAACAAAACAAAGAAAATAGTCTACTAAGATGATGACAGCCTACTTTGCTTAGGAGGGACACTGGGAGCCCCCCACCTCACGTCTAAAATACACTTTTTGGCCAGAAAAGAGAACATTTCACTGGAAGTTTTAGGTACTCAACACCGCCCTCTACAGATCTTGTGAATAGAAAACTCCATTGACCAGATTTTGCCTTCCTGTGAAATATCTTCTTTTCTGGCTAAAAAGTGTATTTTAGACGTGAGGTGGGGGTCTCAGAGTGTTCCCACTAAGGAAAGTAGGCTTTCAGCTCCTTAAAGCCGTCTTTGTTTTGGTGAGTAGCGAAACTGTACATTTTATTTTTACTACAGACGAGAGGGTGCGCAGCCTTTCCTGCGAGCCCAAGGGCTCATCGGTAACATAGCGTTAAGGAGATCTCCATCTAACGCTATGGACCAGAGCTAAGCTAAAGCTAGCTGTCAAACCATCCCCATCTCCTCTCCCCGCAGCAAGCACAGCCCGTTACCCCTGCTACCCCGCACAGCGCTCTTAGAATAAACCCTTAGAATAAAAGAAAGGCCCGGCATCTTTGATCCCGTCCCCCTCTCCCCAGTCACCATAGGTTCTGTCCATCGTCGTCCTCAGGGTTGGAGTTATCCAGCGTGCTTTTAGGTCCTGCTGAGGCGGAGGATAATAACGCACTCCTCCCTGAAGTCGCCATGTTTCGCAGGCTTGTCAAACCCAAGCAGATCCAGGCGCCCGGATGTAGTGCCGTGTTGGCCCGCTTCACACGGCGGGGCGTGGCCCTGCCTGGCTGGCTGTCTGGCTGCACAATGCATGATGATGCCCCCCTGAACCAGACCCAGTCAGACAAACTCAATTATCACGTCATCGGCGATAGTGATAAATATATTGGTTAAAGTATGTAAGCAGGCAGGCATGTGCGAACATAATAGGCTTCTACGAGCTACTGACAGAGTGCCAATTAGGCCAGATGTTGGAGCTTAGCTCCTTCCAGGAGCACCGCTCAAAATACGGCTGTCAAATGAGCCGAGTTGGATGAGATTGATTGATTGATTGTCGATTGAATACTACTTTATTAACAGTTTTCAAATAGCTTTTTTTTTTTTTTTTGCCTAGTAAAGTTTGGGCCCAGAGCTGAAATAAGAATCATCCATCCATCCATCCATCCATCCATCCATCTTCAACCGCTTATCCGGAATCGGGTCGCGGGGGTAACTGTTCCAACTGAGACCTCCAGATTTCCTTATCCCGAGCAACTTCCTCCAATCCCTCATGGAGTAGGTCTATACCGAGGAAGTTTGGAGATATAATCCCTCCATCTGGTCTTTGGTCTGCCACAGGGTCTCCTCCCAGTGGGAAGCGCATGGAGGACCTTGACCTTCCTAGGAAGGCGCTCGGGGGGCATCCGTACTAGATGCACAACCACCTAAGCTGACTCCTTTCCAAGTGTAGGAGCAGCGGTTCTAAATCATGAAGGAGATAAAGCATTTTACAGCATGTTTCAGTGTCACCATATGGGAACATTGAAAATGTCAACGTCAAGTAGGTCGGGAGTGGCTTATTGTCGGTATCAGCCGGTAACACGCGGGAGTCTGTCCCCGTTACAATGCGCTAGACCCCTGGGAGATGGACTGCTGAGGTGGAGCGCCACACCTACCATCAGCTCCCAGTACTTGCCGCACAACTTGCCAAGCCGTGCTACTCATACGCTGAACGTTGTATCCCTTTATTTAACCACTTCAGGTGGTAGCCTACGATTATACAATGATGCTAAAAGGATAACACAAAAAGCCCTGAGGGCTTGTTTCCTTTGTGGTCCTCCTGTCATAAATACATTTAAACACTTACAATAACATACAAGAATTGCGACCATAGGTCGCAAGAACTATGAAAACCAGCACATCTTGTCTGTGTATCTCTGTCTGTATGTCACGCCTGACACTGTGGTTCCCCTGACACATCACTGTGACATCACAGGTCACATCACCTATATATGTAAAAGTCCATATGGGTATTCCCCAGAATCCCTTTTATGCCCATAATTATGAAGATCCCTGATGTCATCGATATACCTCACTGAAGACATGGCCCATAGCTGTGTGGCTGCATGGTTCAGACAGGGATCTCCATGTACGGGCATAAAAGGGATTCTATGTTGTGATGTAATGGGACTAACAGAATCCCTTTTATGCCCATATATGGAGATCCATGATGTCATCAATATTAAGCCCATAGCAGGACTTCATATGGGAATGCCCATATATGGAGGAAGACAGCCCATATTTGTGTGGCTGGTTCAGACATGGATCTCCATGTGGGCATAAAAGAGATGTACAGTACATGGATCTCCATATATGGGTAATGGTCCGATATACAACACTGGCCAAGATAATTGGCGACCTGAGGTCGCATGTCGCCCTGAGGCGTCTTACTAGTATAGCCTACCACCCCACTTTGAGAACCTTATATAGAATATGTTTATTGTGGATAATACCTGCTGCATCCTGTGGTTAAACTGTCTTCTTGGTATAATTTTGTCATGTCAGGGGCAGCCTTTCTTGGCTTAGAAAACATATATGGGCTTTTTTTTTTTTTTTTGTCTTAAAATTAACTCCAAATCAGTTGTGTTGACTTGGCAGCATGGGGAAGTGGGAACGAATAAACATCAGAGATAACGGTCAATGGACTAATACCATAGACTCTAGAGCCACAAGATGTCGCTGTTGCACCGCGTAAAGCGGCCACCGGTCGGTATTTGACAGTGCGGCGCGCTCACCGCGGCCCCCGCTGGGAGCGACGGGATTACAAACTCCTGTTAACTGGCTGCACTGTCCTCCTCCTCCTCTCCCACATCTCACTCTCAC
>NC_137819.1:42105281-42137781 GCF_963921795.1 Nannobrachium achirus | reverse complement strand
TCATATTATGTCCAAAACTGTTTCTTTTCAGCGTGCAATTTGGAAAAAGCGCTATGTGCTGCATTTTGAGCTTATGGGTCTGCTTACTTTTGGTACTTTTGTGTGAAGCTGTAGTGTTTGTTCAAGTAGGGGATTAATTTACGAAGAAAACACAAAAAGTTAGAATATGGAGATAAGAGGTTTCCGCCCGTCACTATATATGACACAGTTGCTTTCCCGAATTGAAAGGTATAACAACGTATAGGCTTTGCAGCTCTAAATCGGCTCATCATTTTTCCTTTCCTCCAAAAACTTCACTTCAGTTTTGTGTTTGTTTTAGACTGTAGAGAATTCTGTCACGTCCCAATCGCTGATTTGCACTTTGTTCCAACAAAGGCTTATGTTGTCGCTGTTGCTGTGTTTGCAGGTCGGCTCATTGTCCCCAGGTGACATGTTTATGCAAATGTACTGCATAATTATGGCAAAATTCTTTATCCCATAATCTGAGCCAGTGGCGGCATGTAGATGCTGAACAGAAAGGTCATCAGATAGAGAGCCTTGGGGAACTTATTTTTGTGCCTAGTGCTTCTCAAACTTTTTCATGTCAGGGACCCCCAAATTGTTACGTATTTGGCCGCGATCTCAAAATGTTTTGTTCCAAGGAACCTCAGAAGCAAAGAAATGTTTTAATCAAAAATGGGTTTAAAAATTCACGATTTTTTCTAAAAATGAGCAGATCTGCAAGTTCATAGTAAGTTTGCATACCAGCTATTTTTGAATAGCCAAAGTATAAAATATGGTTAAAGTGGTTAAAATGATTGTGACACTATATTTACTAATTATATGCTGGGGACCCCCTGGAACCCCTTCAAGGACCCTGGGGGGTCCCCGGACCCCAACAGTTGGTGAGCTGGCGACAGAGTGCAGTTCTAGTTTAGTATTGTACAAATCTCACCCAGTTTCCCAAAATTTGTTGTGGTCAGCCCTGTTGAACGCATTATTAAGATCTACTAATAATGGGACTGAAATTCTGCAACTTGACACAGGATCTGACACGAATGTTGACCTGATGGTCAAGATTATATTTATCCCCTGAGAAAACAGGCAGGCTCTATTAGCTCATTGGTAAAACTTTCAGTTAATGGTAAAACCTTCCGTTGGTAAAACTTTCAGGACTTGCGCAGCAAACAGGATTCAAATCTGGGGTGGAAGAGCAAAGTTACATACAGATATGGTAGTGCAGCTTTAGGTGGATATCACTGAAGACCTTAACAAGGGCAAAATGTGGTGATCAAAGTAGGTGTCTCTAAGGCAGAAGAAGTGATTGAAGAAAATTACCTTTTTAAATCATTTTACTTAACTGGAGTTCATCAGTGAGCTGTCAACACGATTCAGCTCGATGATGATGATGGCTGTTTTCATGGCGTGTGGGAAGAGACCCCAGAGAGGAGACGTGTTGACAATTTGAATTTCTTAAAAAAGAAATTAAAAGCCTGTAGGCAGAATATCAACTCAGCAGCAGGAGGAGGAATTCAGAAGTTATTCACAGACCTTTATCGGTCGTTTCATCGGGGAGCTTAAAGAACATGAGTGTCGTAAGATAGGGAATCTAAACCATCAAAACAAATGTAGTAGCCTAGTAGTTTATTGCATTCACATTCATGAGAAGTGTTTTGTGTCACTGTCAGCGGACTATGAGATTTAAAATATTATTCTACTGCAAGGGACATTTATTTTCTCGATAATGAGCGTGCCATATCAACATTACTTTAATTTCGACACCACAACTTTTCAGAGATCGGTGAACAAATGCTGTTGGCCGGAGTGATACTCTGGCTAGTGTATCCCCGCCCTTCTGAGCCATGGACTGCTAGCGCTAGCTCAGGGTATAACTTACTTATTATAACTCTATGGGTATAACGCACCTAACTCCCAGACTCCCTGTCCAGTCAGAGTTCAGAGTTTGAATGAATGTAGAATGATGTGCTCTGTATGCCTATCTCCCAGACTCCCTCCCCTGTGAGGGGACTTCATTTAATTAACTACATTTAAAACACAATTATGCCAGTGTGCCAGTGAGTAGTACCCTCCTCTGTGCTACTGTATAGTCTTACCAGTTGACATGGGTCTACTTAGTTGACTGGGTTAAAAAGCACCGTTTGGGTGCAGCAAGTCGTGCGGCAAGAACTGGGAGCTGATTGTAGGTGTGGCGCTCCACCTCAGCAATCCTAGCCGCAGGGGTCTAGAATATTGTAACGGAGACAGACTCCAGCGTGTTACCAGCTGATACGGACAATAAGCTACTCCCGACCCACTTGTTGTTGTTTATCCAAGGCGCTTTACTTAGATTGTGCATTACATTCACCCATACATTCATACACCGATAGAGGAGGAAAACATGCAAGGCACCTTCGGGAGCCCCTTCGGGAGCAATTAGGGCTTCAGCGTCTTGCTCAAGGACACTTCGGCACTAACTCTAGGGGGAGCCCGGTATCGAACTGGGAACCTTCCAGTTCCCAATGGGCCGCTCTAACGCCTGAGCCACTGCTGCCCCCTGCTACCACTGGTCCCCCATGGGGCTCTATGCTAGGTCCCTCAACACCAACTCTCTTTGGCAAAAACAACCAGCAATGAGCTTGTAGATGGGATATTTTATTTGCGAAATATTCAGCCAAGTATAGGGACTAATAATGGGGTTCATGTGCTTAAACATCCAAAGTGGTGGAAAAAGTACTCACATTCTTTACTTAAGTAAAAGTATCAATACTGCAATGTAGAAATACTCCTTTAGGGTACACACACCAAAATACCTAATAATATGAGAGTGGAATCCACGTTCCGCCAATGCATTTCAATGGGAAGGGGGTGGTTTCTTGTCAGTGGAGGATATCTGCGTGCCGCGCCAACCTTGCGGTTATGTTGGAGCTCCGTTTTTGGAGCTGTGTGGAACACAAGCTCCCTATACGTGGCCGTGTGTGTAGGTATGTGGGTGGGTATGTGGGTATGTGGGTATGTGGGTGGGTCTGTGGGTCGGTATGTAGCCTGTATGTAGTAACCCTGGGTGACCAGAGAGGTGCTGTTGAGTCTAGCCTGCCCTGAGCATCAACTGCAATACACACACACACACACACACACACACACACACACACACACACACACACACACACACACACACACACACACACACACACAGCTCCACTTCGAACAGAGGTTCGATTTTTTCCCCTCTGTCCAATCGGTTGAGTCGAAGGCGGAATGGGGCGGGTTCTGGAAGTGACTGACAGGCGCGTCGCTGCTTTGGGACAGAATGCACTCTCTGTGTTTTTAGTCAGCAGCGCACAAAAAGAGTTTATCCACTGGTGACCATATTTTAAAATACCTAAGAGAGTGGAATCCGCGTTCTGCCAATGCATTTCAATGAGAGTGGAGCGTTTTTTGCAGAAATCCTCTACTGGCATGAAACCGCTTCACTCTCATTGAAATGCATTGGCAGAACGCGGATTCCACTCTCATAGGTATTTTGGTGTGAGGGCACCCTTAGGGTGCCCTCACCAAATGTACTTAAAGTGTCATCAAATGTACTTAAAGTGCCACTTCAAGTTTTCAAATGTATACAAAATATTTTGAAAATAGCAGATCTACAAGCAGATCAGTGAGCTTGTAGATAGTCTATTTTCAAATGGCCAAAACATAAAAAGGGCTGAAGTGGATAATGTATGTTTAGTAATAAAAACCTAAGTCTACAAAGTAACTAGTTACTAATGTTGTCAAATTAATGAAGTGGAGTAATTTGGATCCGAGATGTAGTGGAGTAGAAGTAAAAGTATTGGAAATGGGAAATACTCAAGTAGAATACAAATACCTCAAAATTGCGCTTATCTAATAACAGGGAGATTAACACCTCCTCCCAGCCATCAGTCATTGTTCTCCCCCCAAAAAACTTGTTGCTCAAAGTGTCATTTGAAAGGCTAATGAATTCTATTTGAGAGGGGGATTATACGCTGTCAGAGTTCTAGCTTATAGACAACAGTTGACAAATGATTGTCTAGTAATGAATGCATTTGTTATGGTGGTTTTATGAGGGGGAGACGTGGCTTAGTGATGTGGCGTTTAAAGCATTTTAAACGTTTTGTCCTGCCTTTGGGGAAGGAATCATAAGGCTCAGCGGGGGATAGCTGATAAGTCCCAGGCTGAATGCCAGGCGAGCTGCCTGCATCTCCCACCAGAAATATTCCACTTCTTCGCCCGTCTCTCTCTCTCAGAGTCATCTGCTGTCAACCAGAACAGACAGGCATCTGCTGCTTCCTGCACACACACACACACACACACACACAAGTGTACTGTACACAAATGGTGGTGTGTACGTGCATGCACAATACAAGCACATACTGTATACACATGCATGGTTATCATGTCATGCACATACCATGCACAATGCTTCATATTAACGCACTCACACTTACTGTATATCCTCTCTGTCGAGTGGAAAAACCTCATATGTCCAAATCTGCTACTTTTGATGCTTTTCATGTGACGCCGTAGTAAGGCATTAGTTTACGAAAAGACACAAATGCGTGGAATTCATCTACTGTACAGTATAGAGTTCATCTCATCTAATGCATAGCTATGCACACTGTACCTCCCAAGTTCATATACTACCTTGGCGCGCACCCGTGCACTCTAGCAATACCTGAGAAGCGAAACAACAGAGACTGACACAATATGTCCATATATGGGCATTCCCAGATATGGGCTTAATATTGATGACATCAGGGATCTTGGCCATATATGGAACGTGACATAAGGCGTGACATGAGGCGTGACGGACGGACAGACATGATCTGTAGGTTTTCATACAAAAACACACAGATACAGAATTGCATGCATGGCCGCTGTGCGTCCTGTCGCCTGGTCACGGTGGTGCCGAGCGCTGGCTTCTCTCCTCCTCCTCTGTAAACACGACCACTCAGCCTGCGTGGCTAAAAATAATCACCCACCCACCCACCCAACCCAACACATACACACATGGTGCATGAATTATGGACGAGAGAAGAGCTGGAGGTTGTACTAAGAAGAGAGATACTAGACAGAGGAAAGGCACAGAGAGGGGAAAGATGGGTCAAGAGAGAGAGAGAGAGAGACAGACAGAGACAGAGAGAAAGAAAGAAAGACAAATACTGAAAGAGAGCGAGAGTCAAATAGAAAAAAAGACAGGGAGAGGTGACAAATGTGTGAGACAAGATGTTGATTGATTGATTGATTGATTGATTGATTGATTGATCGTGGATAAAGAAGACTACAAATCATAGGGATAATATATGTTAAAATGAAATCCCTTGTTTCCGACATAGCCCTTATTATATTAGAAGAATATGGATGAGGGAGAGAGAAGGGCGGGGGGCAGAGGAAACGAAGAGGGGAGAGAGAGAGAGAGAGAGAGAGAGAGAGAGAGAGAGAGAGAGAGAGAGAGAGAAATAATGAGTGTGTGAATGTGAGAAAGAGTGACAAAGGAGTGAGAAAGAAAGAACTAGACACACTGAGAGAACGGGAGACCAGGAGTTCAGAAAGGAACAGAGTTTGTTATTAGCAAGTGCAAGAAAGACACAGAGGGAGAGAGAGATTCTGAACAAAAGAAAGAAAGGACAGCTAGTGCACGAATATGAAGGGAGAGAAATTTAACTAGATAGCATGTTACCTTGTAGACAGATGCCAGGTTCATTTGTTGACCTGGCATCCTAAAGTTTGTATAGTTTGAATCTACATATTATAATTTATTTTCATATTATTCCGACCGGCACAGCTTTCCGTATCTCTGTATGTCCGTCTATAACGCATGACACTGTGGTTCCCCTGACACATCACTGTGACATCACAGTTATGTCAGATACTCAGAGCAGGGATCTCCATATATGGGAATAAACAGGTGACATCACAGTGGTGTGGCTGGTTCATACAGGGATCTCCATGTATGGGCATAAAATGGGAGTGTATGTTGTGATATCATGGGAACCACTATAACAGAATCCCTTTTATGCCCATATATGGAGATCCCTGCATGGTGTCATCAAAATTAAGCCCATATACCGGTATAACAGGACTTAATTTGGGAATGCCCATATATGGAGGAAGACGGCCCATATCTGTGTGGCTGGTTCAGACAGGGATCTCCCATGTATGGGCATAAAGGGGATTGTATGTATGATGTCAGATGTGATAGACGTCATAGGACTTTCACATAACGAATAACTGAGTAAGCATGTTTAGGGTCTCACAGGCATATCTCCATATAGTACTCCATATATGAGTAACTGGTCCGATATACACTGGACTGGACAGACCGCCAAGACATTGTCACCCTGAGGCGTCTTACTAGTAATGTTTAGACCAGGGGTTCCCAAACTTTTTTGGCTCGGGGCACCCCTATAAATATTTTTTTCATCCAAGGCACCCCTGCATTATATTCATAATTTTCACTCCCAGCACCTTAAATTCATAGCATATTTTAGCCATTGTGTTGTGAGAAAACATTGAGATAACAGCCATTTTGATTAGAACTGACTGAAAATACATTTGTACTTCAAGTTTAAAATGATACTAAATATATTTTAAGTGTCCAAATAAATTCCAAATATTATCAAGTTATCTCGCGGCACCCCTGGACTGCTGTCGCGGCACCCCAGGGTGCCCCGTCACCCACTTTGAAAACCCCTGGTTTAGACTAATGACAGGTTCTTGGTTTACCTACGGTATGATCCTAGACAACTATCTCCAGGTTGATTTATTACCTCGTGTTTACCTCGCTTACAGCAAGTCGCTCTGGATTAATGAGCGTTGGCTAAATGCCTAAATTGTAAATAGTAGACAGACAGGCAGACACACAGACAGAGAGAAAGAGAGAGAGAGAGGCACATACAGACATACTTTAAAATACACTGAGGTCAGATTGCAGACCCAGTTCCTTCCTTGTGTACCTTCCTTCCCGAGCCAGGAGGAAGACACCACTACCCCACCACTCCAAAGCATTAATATTCAGCCTCCAGCAGCCAGCCAGGCAGCCTGAGCTCCCCACACCAGGGCTCCAGTATAATCCCCCCAGCTCAGAGCTAGCTGGTCCAGGGACCATGCCGGCGGATTTAGCATCCATGCTCTACACATCATTAGCTTAGGCTGGGAGGAGGGAGGGGACCTTCAGCCTACATGAATGATGCATGTTACCGTATATCGTCGCATGTCGGGCGGAAACCTCCTATTCTAATTATGTGGGGAGGAATCAATATAATGAGGGGAGAAAAAGGGGTAAAACATAATTGGCTACTCTAAATTTAGGAAAAAAAGAACGAAAGTTGCAGATCCACAAGCTATTCAAAAATAGCAAAAGTTGATGATCGACAAACTTGTCGTTGGGCATGTGAGGTTTCCACCCGACGGAGACGATATGCAGAGTTTTTCATGGTAATAGGATGACTGTGGCAGTGTCAGCGAAGCCCTGGCTTTAGACAGTGCATAATGAATGAGAGCAATTTTAGAGGGGTTGGAATATTTATTATTATAAATGTATTATTATTATTATTGTGAATAGTAGTTGTAGTAGTAGTAGTAGTACTGGTAGCCTAGTGCAGCTTCTCCTACTAGTAGTACTAATGTCACAGTCACAGCTTGCCTGTTTTGGTATTGTATTTCTATATTATGTTCTAGTTGTTTTGGTTCTCTATGTTCTTGTCCTCCCCAGCTGTATCCCATGTGTATCAGCCCTCATGTGTATATTAGTCTTATTCCCTAATCAGTTCTTGTCGGATCATTGTTTGTGTTGCATCATTTGTCTGTAAGGTCTTATGTTCGTTCACCTTGTATTACATTCCCAATCATGGCATTTGAACAGGGGTGGATTGGGCATCTGGCATACCGGGCATATGCCCGGTGGGCCGACTATACAAGTGGGCCTGTGGGCCAGTGGACAAAAAAAGAAGACGTTTTTTGCCATTTTAAGATTTAATTACAGTATTTTTTGGGCTGGGCGGTCACTAGTGGAGAAAGCCAATCCTTCAGTAGCACAGGCCTACAGAGCAGAGAGACATCACATGATTGGTCCACTGACTTGTCTATCATCTGAATACCAGCCTAGTTGCCCAATCACAGGCTACTGTGGCCCAGGACATAAAACAGCTGATACGAGCCCACAACGCGCCGCTGCCACAACGTGTTGTGGGCTTGTAGATCTTATATGTTCGGTTCACGCCGGTTGTGGTGCCGGTCTGGGCCAAGATGCCAGGGCCGGATTTTTGTCCCAGTCCGGCTATGCATTTGAATTTGAATTAAAATGTAAATTGTAACTTGAACACTATTCTGCCTGGCTGTTTCGTGACATAGAAGGAGAGGCTGTATCGGATATTCAGATTGACCCACAATATGTTCATTATGTATGTTTTATAATAGACATTTACAGTCAGTCAGTGCCTCTTTGTATTATTTATAATACAATTTTATACTGCAGATGTTTGTCTACCCATAGATAATAGCCTCGTAAACCACCAACTTCCGGAATGTTTCCGGAAGGCTACAAGCACACAACAACACAAACAATCAATGTCTCATTGACATGGAAAATAAAATAGTAATCCTGACATCACTGCCGCTAGTGATATTACCCGGGTTCATGTTGTTATTTTTTGTATTGGGTGGCTCTGCATCGTTTATTACATCATCATCATACCGGGAACACCTACTGAGTGGCAAAAAAATACTTTCTGGCCTTGACAGCCCATACATCCAAACAGAAAAAATCCTATCTGATAGCATTAAATGATGTTAAATGACATTAAACTTACTTTGCCACTCGATTTGCCATTCACTTTATGCATGCGCATACCCTCTATTTTGATATATTCTGTTTCTGCCGTAAAATGTTGAAAACGACACTACACAGGACACAGACCTTGCCTGTTTTGGTATTGTATTTCTATGTTCTAGTTGTTTTGGTTCTATGTTCTTGTCCTCCCCATGCAGCTGTATCCCGTGTGTATCAGCCCTCATGTGTATATTAGTCTTGTTCCCCAGTCAGTTCTTGGCGGATTATTGTTTGTGTTGCATCATTGTCTGTAAGGTCTTATGTTCGTTCAACTTGTATTACATTTCTAGCATGTGGTGTGTTTATTTTTGGAACGCAGTTCTTATATGATGCACAGTTCTGTGCGTGAATGTGTGCATGTGTGTGTGTGCATGTGTGTGTGTGTGTGTGTGTGTGTGTGTGTGTGTGTGTGTGTGTGTGTGTGCGTGTGTGCGTGCGTGGGTGTGTGTGTGTGCGTGTGTGTGCGTGTTTGTGCATGTGTGTGTGTGTGTGTGTGTGTGTGTGTGTGTGTGTGTGTGTGTGTGTGTGTGTGTGTGTGTGTGCGCGTGTGTGTGTGTGTGTGTGTGTGCGTGCGTGTGTGTGTGTGCTTCAGGGACCTTGGCAGAGCCTTTGGAGGCCTGACCTTGTATTGAGCAGTGTGTTTGTGGACTGCTTACTCAGGGCCACAGAATCTGCTCCAGTCAAAACAAAGCTTTCAGATGAACTGCAGCGCTGGCCATTTTCAGCACAGCAGAGGCAGCAGCAACCATAATAAAGACATATCTCTGACCTACAAAAATAACACATTTCATATATTATCCTTGCTTCCGGGGAAGAAACCTCTTACATTATGTCCGTATTATAGAGATGGAGTGCCATGATTCTTTTCCCCCCTAAAACATGATGATGAGGTATTATGATTATACTGTTCCAAAAAAGTGTACAGAAAGAGTTAAGGTAGGTTAGTAGAATGTGCCTATGCCTTCAAGTGATGTTTCCACACCCAGTGGTCTATTAGAGTAATGTTAACTTTTCGTTAACATTACCAGGGGGTTCCCAAACTTTTTTTGGCTCAGGGCACCCATTTCAATATTTTTATCATTCGAGGCTCCCCAACATTATATTCATAATTTATATTCATAATTCTCACTCCCAGCACCTTATATTTATAGCATATTTTAGCAATTATGTTGCGAGGAAAACGATGAGATAATAGCCATTTTGGTTAGATGGCTGAACCATCTTTTTGTCTCATACACAGCAAAATACTGTGTTCATTTATTCGTTCTTGTAACTCTCTGAGCTTGTACAACTGTAACCAAAATGGGTCCTTAGTTACGGGTCCATTTGGTTACATTTTGTACAAGCTCAGACTTGCCAGTGCCCCTCATCACCATATCTGCAAAATGAGTGTTCCTCGCCTATCTCTCTCTCTTTATGTATCCACCTCCACATCCTTCCATTCACCCGCCTCACCCAAATTAACCTTGTGGGGTTGGTATTTAAGACAGTCAAAGGGACGGCGCCCTCAATAGCCTCATACTGTACCTGTCTAACTACTTCTCCAAAATGAGTCACACCCACATGCACACACAGACATCAAAGGGGGCTGGAGCCCCTGCCCTTTTATCCGTCTGGAAAAAAGTGCCCTCTCCAGACCGTGAATGCAGTTTTTACTGTGGTTAAGGAAATGCAAATGCCCTCTTTCCATGCCATACCAGAAGGCAGCATTCAAGAGAATTGCCTTGTCCATACTCTTCTGAACTTGAATGCAGCATCTTACAGTATGTTGAAGAAATTCTATGTGTAGAAATCAAGCATCGCATAGCCGACCTCCAATGTTGAATGTCTGCTGTTTTTATATTTTCACCAAAAGGCCCTTTTAGAAATGTCAGCCCCTGCCACTCTAACATTCTCTGCACGTCCCTTCCCACAGCCACAACACTATAGACTAGAGCGACCATAATCTGGTAACACCAAATGTATAGAACAAACATGGGAAGGTTCTCATTCTACTGCTGAACTGCTCTGTCACCAAAATGTGGAATGCCCTGACACCATCCTTTAAAAGGATGTGTAAGACTGGTTTCTTAAAAAAATCAGGAGGAGACCAAAGGGGGAGGTAAATGTAAATTCCTATCGAAAGGAGATGTCATTCACTGCCATCGTTTTTCCTTTTTCTCCTTTGTGCATGTAGTGTTTTTGTATTTGTTGATTTTTTAGTACTCGCGCCTGCAGAGCGCACAAGTTTTGCGTTCGGCGCCGTCTGTTTACAGCGGTGTCTGCGTTTCCAGCCATCTTTAGCCAGTGAGGGACCAGCATTCTAGTTGATGTCACCACCAACAAGTGCAACCTGATATAAATAACAAGGCGCAAGTTGGCACCTCGACAGAGTGCAAACTTGCCCACCCACATACATACAGACAGCACCAAACAGCACCGATCACATAGGCTAGTAAACTGACTCCTCCCATCTTCTGTTTCGAAGAAGGCAGGAGGAGCCTGGTTTACGAGGCTACCGATCACAGTACTTGTGCACTCTGCTGGCGCACAAGTTGGCCATATATGGCCACGAGTACACAAGATGCAAGTTGGCACCTCGACAGAGTGCAGTCTAGTTTTATGCTATGTTGATGAATTGAATCATAGGACTTGAGTTCAATAATATTTTTTAGTTTTTGTCGCATTCCTAAGCCAATAATTTGAGGAGACTCTTTGTAGGCCCATTGCATTTGGGTCACCATCCGGAATCAATGGGGATACATTTATTATAATGAAATTATAGGCTTAGGAATGCGAGAAAAAATATGGATTCAAAAATAGCAGTCACTTTGTGCCACACTGCGAGCTTGTACATCTGCTATTTTTGACATTGTTTGAAAAACTTTTAATATCTTATTCTTTTCACAAATTATCTATTCTAGGGGTCCCTGGCACAAAAGAAAATAAATACAGTAATCAGATGGCAGGTCCACAGCGAAATACATATCAATTTGGGGGTCAAGTTGGCGAACCACTGCTTTATGTACTGGCTATCCATCTCCCCATCATCCCTCCATTTACCCATCTCACCCAAATTAACCTTGTCCGTCCGTCAGTCTCTCTCTGTCTCTCTGTCTCTCTCTCTCTGTCTTTCTCTCTCTCTGCTCTCTCTCTCTCTCTGTCTCTCTCTCTCATATACAGATACAGTATACTTGACTTTCTTTCTTTGCTTGTCCTCATCCTACTTGCGGATTACACCAGTGTCTACTCTCTGTGGATTATGTGGTCGTCACGCACTGAAATTTTTCACCTAATCCCATTTACAACTCACTGACAGTGTTTCGTTTGTGTTTTTTTTTTCTAGCACCTTAACTAATGTTCATAACTATACATCTGCTGTTACACTCATGGCTCACGCACCTTTTATATCTTTATCTCAGGTACCATGTATGTCGATATTTTGTATTTAGTTTTTTTGTTTGATCTCCTTTCCCCCGCTCTTCGCCTACTTCTTTCTTTTATGGAAAATAAAGTTACGATGGGAACGATGCCCAAAAACGAATTTCACCCATCTATCTTCTGTAAATCTGTGATGTGACAATAAAGCAATAAAATTCTGATTCTCTCTCTCTCTCTCTCTCTCTGTCTCTCTCTCTCTCTGTGTCTCTCTCTCTCTCTCTCTCTCTCTCTCTCTCTCTGTCTCTCTCTCTCTCTGCAGTGTGTGGAGGGACAGACAGACGGACTGTGGGTCCACTCCAGCAGAATCATGACTACTAACATCTATGAGTCTGCCGAGGCCACGCTGGGCTTCATCAGCTCCCCCTGCCTCACCAAGGTGGAACTGCGTGTGGCCTCCAGGGGGATGTCTGACCGCGACGCCCTGTCCAAGCCCGACCCCTGCGTGGTGCTCAAGATGCAGTCGCACGGCCAGTGGTTCGAGGTAAGGCTCTGGGAAACCTTGTATCACCAGCAGGGGTCATCAATATGTCCGTACAGAGACCGGCAGTCGTACTGCGTCGCCGGCAGTAGTACTGGCGTCGCCACTAACTGCCGCGGCAGGGTTAGGGTTAGGTTTAGGTCCACCATAACTCTAGGACCACCATAACTCTGAGAAATACGAGTCAAATGGAGGCTTTCCAGACTGAGAAGCAAATTGACAAAACCAATCCACTGAACGTAGCGTAGCAGGCTGGTACCCAGGCTAGTCATTTAGGGCTATCTCTTGCTTTTCTGGTAATATTATTGTCCGCTCATTTTGTATGTCCGTAGCAAAAACTGAATTTTGACAAAAAGAATCATTTGGGGAAATCTCGCTCTTTCGACGAGTCATTCTTTCGACTATGAGCGTCAGCAGGATAGCTACTCACCTGCGACACGGTTACTGAGGTTAGGGTTAGGGTTTAGGTTAGGTTAGGTTAGAGCCTAGGTTAACATTCACCCACGTCGGCAGGTTAGCTACTCTCCCACGTTGGCAGGTTAGCATTTCACCAGGTTAACATTCATTCACCTGTGTCGAACAGATGCTATGTCACAATATCAACATGCTCCCGAATCATTTTGGAGGTGCATGGCACACTTGATTCCGTCCGCCTGATGACATAAAGTTGTTTTAGTCAGGAACATTCACGTCAAAGTAGATGTAACCATTTATTGCATAAATGGAATACAGTTAATCTTGGCGTTTCAAGGGCTCTGCGTTCGGAGATGTTCCTTGAATTTTGTGCAAGCTTTTCTGAACATGCTAAGCAAAATCAGGGAACGCTAAGCAATATCCCCCATAGGGATACAATAGCAGAACAATAGCAGTACGTGACATGACATTTATCAGACAATCAACTTAATCAGACAATCACAAGTATTGAGCTTGAGCGTGTGGGAGGAAACAGTCTGGCTCGCAGGACTAGGGGGTGGGAATGGAACAGGGTGGAGATGGAGAGGATGGGAGTGGGAGGCTTGGTGTAGTGATGGGTCGTAATGGATGTGGGCTTATGTGGTGGGTGGTAATGCGTGTCTTTGTCGTTTTGTGCTTGTGTGTGTGTGTGTACGTTTGTGACAAACACACACACACACACACACGCACGCACGCACGCACGCGCGCGCACACACACACACACACACACACACACACACACACACACACACACACACACACACACACACACACACACACACACACACACACACACACAGTTGAAGAGGATCGCTGAGTCACAGTTTTTAAAGATTTATTCTTAGGAAGGGGCGACCCCATATCCAGGCCACCCAATTCATTCATTTTAAAAACGTGTTAAATGGGATATTCTGCATAACGAGTACTTTTACTTTTGGTTCTTTAAGTAAAACAATGTAGTACTTTTTCCACCACTGCTAATACGGTACTTGTACCTGATTTATACTTGGTTGCGTATCGTGTCAAGCTACCAAATCTATCTGGTCTACAAGCTTGCATGCAAACGCAGACGCGCACCGTGACCGCGTCGTGACAGACAGTCTCCCATAGACAGGTTAGTTTTTTTCTTCCAAAGCCAGGCCACCTGCGTCCTGCACATATCTGAACGTACATCAGGCTTTAGCTGCCTGAACCAGCAGTCACCGCTGTCATTTTCCAATTTGAACACATCCCTGTAGGGATTCTGCAGACTCCAACACCGCCGGAAAAGCCCTCAGGCGTGATATTGGATGGTTGATTGGCAAATGACTACAAAGTAAACAAGGGACTGTGACCCAGGGACATGCTGGGTCCCTGATTCAGCCCGGGAAAAAGAGTTGTAGAAGCCCTCATTGCATGCTATAGAGAGAGAGATCTCTCTCTATAGCGCTGCTGCTACTCAAAGATTTGCCATTTCAGATCATGACAAGTGACAAGCCAGTGGGCCAATTACATGAGTTATATTTCGTCATTGTCGGGTGGAAACCTTGTATGTCCAAAACCGTTTTAAAAATTATTTAAACTAGTGAAAACAGCCGATCTATAAGCACATAACGCCTTGCACCGCGAGGCGTTGTGTGCTTGTAGATCTGCTGTTTTCACTACTTTTGTGCGACAGCCTTTCATGATGAAGCAGGGATTTGCTTTGCGAAAAAATGTACAAATTTGAAACTTAGAGATACAAGGTTTCTGCCCGACAGTGACGATTTACTTTGTTGGCCGCCCAGCCCCCAAAATGGAACGAAGGCCGACATTTTATTTTAATTATTTTTCCTAATGGCCACTATTTCACATTCCAAGTGCGTTTGTCTTATACTATGCCGCTATTTCAAAGCCCCCTCAGCCCTCAGGTAATATATTTTTCAGCAAGGGGATAATACATTTTTTAAGTGGGTATATGCTTGTTGAGCTGGTCATTTTACAGTAAAAGTAGTTCTCAAGTCAAAAAAGTGTGGGCACCCCTGTGGCATTGGAACAATTCTGTTCAGTGTCTGTTATAATTGGCATCTGTGCCAATTATCACAGTGTCTGTGATAATTGGCATCTCTATCCGTGATCTATATCCTGAAACACTTGTTTTCCCAAGTTTGTGCAACTACTATTGTTTGTGTCAGTGGTTTGTATACTGCAGAATCCTTAACTCGATGGATACACACTCTCAGAGTGAAATGATCCTCAGATTTATTTTTTTGGTATGCAGCTTATGATAAGCCCCGTTGCGATGATGGATAGATATTATCACTCAGTCTCTATATCACATCCAAAGTTCCTCCATCAGATAACGATAATGTGTATGTACGAGAGTGGAGAGAGAGAGAGAGAGGGAGAGAGAGAGAGAGAGAGAGAGAGAGAGAGAGAGAGAGAGAGAGAGAGAGAGAGAGAGAGAGAGAGAGATGGTGGTAGAAGACAACATGGCGATTCATGCCAACTCCAGCCCTTTGAGGTGATTATCACAAAGGCACATTCTTATTCATCTTCCAATAATATGTTCACAGTGGTGAAAAACTACTCAATTTAAAAAATGTAGTTACCTAAAGTAGAAAGTACTCGTTATGCAGAATGTATATAATTCTTTTGAAAAAAGCAGATCTACAAGCTCAAGTTTGTAGATTGACTATTCTCAAATAGCCGAAATGTATATAGGGCTGAAGTGGGTAATGTATATATCTAGTAACTAAAGTATAACTAAAAGTACAATATTTGCCTCTGAGATTAGTAGATAAGTAAAAGTACAGACAATTTGAAACACTCCAGTAAAGTAAAAATCACACGAAGTGAGCGGTGCTATTTATATGTTAATTTCATTAAGCTTCCTGTGAAGATTGGCCAATGTGACCCTGCAACTGGGCGTACAACAAACTTTGAACTGTGTAAGTACAGTACTTGAGTAAATGTACTCAGTTACTTTCCACCACTGTATGTCTATGAGTCACACTATAAGCATACAGGCTTATGTGTAGCGCACACGTCGCTGGGTTATCAGCAGCACAAAAGAGCCAGTTGTTCACAAGTGCACTGGATAGGCTATATACTGTAGCATCGAATCATTTTTGTTTTCTGTGCTATTTAGACTACTAGACTTCTGTCTGGCTTTACTTTTTCGTTTGATATTCCAAGCAGGCAGGCAGCTATATGGTCGTTCCGAAGCTGGCCAAGAAAAGAGGAGATGGAAAAAGAAAGTTGTGAGATCAATGCTATCAGCTGCTGTCCTTCCTCTATTTATAAAGTTTGAGGAACAGCTTGCCTGCCGCACGACTTTGTCTGCTTCAAAAAAAATCACCAATTATCACATGGAGAGGTGCAAGCCATGTGATAACGACTGACTGATGAATGAAGTGGTGGGAAACGGCGCACGGCTGAAAAGCTTCATCCGAGGTGTGGGGGGGGGGATAAGAAATAAAAAGTATTATGCTTCATTTACTTTGTCACGTGCCAGTGTTGTGCTGTGCGCTGAAAATAGCAGATGTGCAAGCTCACAACACATCGTATCTCGGCACGTTGTGAGCTTGTACGTCTACTATTTTAGGCGTGCGATGCTGGCACCCAACAGATTATGAATCAGGCTTCAGTACGATGGACGATTAATTGCAATTTAGATATTTAGTAGATTTACAGTAAGCAAGTTAAAAACGAATTCATCAAATGCATAGAGATAGATCATCAGTCTAAACAGTATAATACAAAAATAAAAGACATCTGTACATTGAAACTACAAACTATAGGATGCCAGGTCAATAACCTCGCATGTGTCTACTTAACATGCTATATAAATTACATTGTAACCTTTGCATAAGACTGCAAGGTCATCAAAGCTAGGGCAATATGGGCTATAAGGTGGAGAGGTGAGTCCTCATATTGCAGCGGTTGATTGAGAGTGAGTCTGCAGTTCTAACTGCAATGGGGAGTTTGTTCCACGGTTTGGGAGCCAGTCTTGGAAGTGTGGAGCGACTTGTCCCCGATGTTTTAGGGAAGGTTCTGACAGCTTCCCTGTGTTAGCTGATCTGATGATCACAAATCCCCCTCCTGCTTCTTGCTTCTGTCTTTTGTCATCGCCGTTATCCGTTGATGAAAATATTTATCCGCATGCAGCAAGTTATCTTAATATCACATACTAGACAATGTCCTTTTACAGTTACTGATGGTGTACTGTGTTCTAAGGATCAAGGTAGTTTGTTCTCGGGGGAGGGGGGGAGAGAAGTCTCTTTAAACAGCATTGTTTTATTTTATTGTTTAAATGTCAAATGTGTTCACACAGGTGGACCGCACAGAGGTGATCCGGAGCAGCATCAACCCCGTCTTCTCCAAGATCTTCCTGGTGGACTTCTACTTCGAGGAGGTGCAGAGGCTCCGCTTCGAACTCCACGACATTAGCTCCGCCCACAATGGCCTCCGCGACGCAGACTTCCTGGGAGCCATGGAGTGTACCTTAGGACAGGTCAGTGTACCTTAGGACAGGTCAGTGTACCTTAGGACAGGTCAGTGTACCTTAGGACAGGTCAGTGTACTTTAGGACAGGTCAGTGTACTTTAGGACAGTACTTTGATTTCGTCGACTAAAACTATGACGAAAAATGATCGTTGACTGCCTTTTTTCACTGACGAAAATGAAATAAAAAAACAATAAAAACTAAGCTATGATGACCATAATTAACACTAAATATATTGTCAATTTTGTCAAAAAATTAAACTAGACTAAGATAGAGAGGGAGCAGTGTGAAGAAGTGAAGAAGAGATCCAGTAGAACTAAAACACAAGTCATTTTATGTTTGGTTGCGCTCCTGTGTTGCATTTGTGCATGAGGGAACATGGAGTGTAGGACAGGTCACGACCGTGGGAGTAGGCGTGGTATAGGACGCGGCTTCCTTCAGACAATTGTAGCAGCATTATCGTTGCTGTCGGGCAGAAACCTCTTATCTCTATATTTTAACTTGTTGTGTTTTTTCGTAAATGAATGCCCTACTTGATCATACTAGAGCGTCACACAAAAGCATGAAAAATAGCAGATCCGGAACGATGTGCGAAGCGATGCCTTTTGAGCTTGTAGATCTTTTCCTTTTGCTACTTTTGAAAAGTAATAGTTTTGGGACATAATGAAGTTTCCTCCCGACAGGGACGATACTAAGGTAATACTAACCAGTAAGACTCCCTAATCGGGAGATAAGCGACCGTCAGGTTGCAACGTGAATTTAGGCCAAAATGTGTAGGAGCAGTGTGCAAAAATGTGTTTGAAAAAAAGGCCTGACGGTGGCGCTATATGGGAGAGATCCATGTTGATGAGATTAGTGTAGACATACTGTGTACCGATTTGCGTGATTTTAGGGCAAAATCTGTAGGAGCAGTGTCCAAAAATGTGTTTGAAAAAATCGGCCTGATGATGGCGCTATATTGGACAGATCCGTGTTGATGACATGAGTGCAGACATACTGTGTAGCGATTTGCGTGATTTTAGGGCAAAATCTGTAGGAGCAGTGTCCAAAAATGTGTTTTAAAAAATCGGCCTGAAGGTGGCACTAAGTGGGACAGATCCATGGTGATGACATGAGTGTAGAGCAAGTGTGTACCGATTTGCGTGATTTTAGGGCAACATTTGTAGGAGCAGTGTCCAAAAATGTGTTTGAAGAAATTGGCCTGATGGTGGCGCTATATGGGACAGATCCATGTTGATGACATGAGTGTAGACATACTGTGTAGCGATTTGCGTGATTTTAGGGCCAAATCTGTATGAGTAGTGTCCAAAAATGTGTTTTTTGTCCCATTCAGTGGCGCTGAATGGGACAGATCCATGTTGATGAGATGAGTGTAGACATACGTGTACCGACTTGCATGATTTTAGGAGCAGTGTCCAAAAATGTGTTTTGCAAGAATCTGCCTCATGGTGGCGCTAGAAGAGGGCCATGTGAGAATTGATGGGTTTGGCAAGCAAGGAGTGTGTGTGCAAAATTTGGCATGGATCGGGGCAACGGTTGCGGAGATATGAGCAGGGCAAAAGTGTGACGTGACGTGACATGACAGACTGACGGACTGACTGACAGACAGGCGGTGGAGGTTTTGATAGTAAGTGCGACCTGACGGTCGCAATAATAGTAAAGATTAAAAAAGAGCACACATGATTGCAGCCGCCTACATGCATGCAGACATGTTCTATCAAAACATTCAATTTATACTGCGCATATTTAGTATGGGACGACAAAGAAACAGAAAATTGTTATTCACTCTGGCAAATGCAAACATATATTGTTGTTAAATCAAGAAACAATAAAAATGCAAAACGAGGTTTGCATCCAATTACAACTGTGAACCTGCCCACAGCCTCAAACTCCAGAAGACTGTTCACAAGGTCAATAAACAATGCACGGTGCATTGGGTGTGCACGACACGCTCGCACGGATGGTCGCAGCTGCAATAGACAACATTGTGTTGTCTATTGCTGACAGCATTATCGAAAATCGAAAATGGCTATTTGGCTATGCATGAATGAACAGTGAACAACACACATGTTGAAAAGTGGTATTAAAGCTACTAAAGCTACTAAGTCACTAGTACCAATTATTTATTTCAGTAACATAAATATATTGCTATGGCCCTCCATTCCCTACAACAGTAGTTCTCGCGAAACCCCTCAAAATAATCATATATTAACTGGGGACCCCCCAAAATAATCATATTTGAACTGAGGACACCTCAAAATAATCATATTTGAATGGGGACCCCTACCCTGACAAGCATTTAGAATTGTAGGAGTTGAGGCATAACATTTAGTTTGACTCGGTTCCACAGATAGATATTGTGATAATAGCAGATCTTCAAGCTCACAAAATCTTGCCTCTTTCTTATATTATTTGACAGTTTGGTCTCAGGGTCAGCATTTAAAAAGACAGAAAAAAATAAAATAAAATAAATAATCATACCATACTCTTTCAAAAATAATAAAAAGGTACTTCATAGTCTGAGTAAAAACAGTGCAAATAATATTGCATAAAGTCCAATTAATCTGTCATGATTTGGTTCATCTGTCATATTGACTACTGTCCTTCTACCAATGCTACGGGAAAAAAACACTATTATAAAGTGTGTGGTGTGGGAGGAGATGCTCTCTGGTCTGTGGTGTCTCAGCATGTGTCCCTCCACACGAACAGAGGCTGAGCAGGATGATGTGGATCCTTAAGGATGCTCTGTGCTCTCCTCCTACAGCGCTGTGTGTAGATTGTGTCCCTGGCAGGGAGATCTGAGCCAATGATTCTCTCTGCAGTTTTGACAACGCGTTGGAGCGATTTCCTCTCAGTTTGGGTATAGTGGTCCCGCTGGTGAGGATGCTTTCCACAAGTCCTCTGTATAGTACAGCGGATAATAGGTGCAATCGTTCACTTAGTGATACAAGCGTGAAAATTGGTACACATCATCTTTGGTGGCCACTCTTCGATTTAAGAAACCGGGCCACTTGAAAATCCAAGATGGCCGCCCCCGAAATCCAAGATGTCCGTCCAAAAACGTGTTTTTTCCTTTATAACTCTAAATGCATTGATTTTAAGACCCATAAACATAATAAAAGTTGAATATAAAGTTGGGCATTGCGGATGTTTTGGTACCAAGTATGTGTCTGTATCTATTACAGTTCTTGAGATACAGCATATAGGTACTTTTACGGACTCAGGTGTACCTATATGCTGTATCTCAAGAACTATAATAGATACATACATGTACTTGGTACCAAAATATCCACAATTATATTCAACATTAATACATTTATGGGTCATAAAATCAATGCATTTGGAGTTATAAAGGAGAAACTACGTTTTTGGACGGACATCTTGGATTTCGGGGGCCGCCATCTTTGATTTTCAAGTGGCCCGGTTTCTTAAATCGAAGAGTGGCCTCCAAAGATGATGTGTACCAATTTTCACGCTTGTATCACCAAGTGAACGATTCTCCCAAAATACTGCTGTTAGCCGCTGTACTAGTAGGCCAGGCTGAGGACTGAGTCCAGCCTTCTTCAGCATCCCAACGAAGTACAGCCGCTGCTATGCTTTTCTCACTGCAGCAACAGTGTTTTAAGTCCAGCTCAGATTTTTTGGCACATGAAGGTCAAGGAACGAAAAGCTGTCTGCCTGCTCTACCTCTGTCCCCTTGATGGTGAGAGGTGTGGGAGGTCCCCTCATAAAATCCTGAATTACTTTGTTCCCTGCCTAACAAGGCCCAGGATGGTCGTGTCAGAATAGCTAATTGAAAGCTCTATTAAAAATGAAAAGTCTTTAGTTCTCTCTTGAGCGCACCAACAGACGGTGGAGCTCTTAGCTGGTCCGGGAGTGAGTTCCACAGTTGAGGGGCAGCTGAACAGAAAGCCTGGTCGCCCCTCGTGCGGAGCTTGATGGGAGGGTGGTATGTGTTCCATAGGGGAGGTTGTGGGTGGAGGTTTGTGGCTCAAGCAGTTGCTTGTGGTAGGAGGGGGCATTACCATGGATGCATTGATGGCAGGCACGTGCACACTAGGCATGAAAGGGGGCTTGAGCCCCTGCCCTTTTACCCATCTGTAAAAAGTGCCCTCTCCAGACCATGACTTCAGTTTTCGCGATGGTGAAAGAACTGGAAATGCCCCTCTTTCCATGCCATACCTTAAGGCAGCATTCAAGAGAATTGCCTTTTCCTGAACTCTCCTGAACTTGAATGCAGCATCTTATGTTGAAAGAATTGCCCTCTCTGTGTAGAAATGCATGCTGTATACCACATTGCCCTTTTTATGCTTTGTTCAGTGTGGTATCAAGTACTGAAATAGCCGACCTCCAAGCTCACAACGCGTCGCAGCACGTTGTGAGCTTGGAGGCCTGCTATTTTCAATATTTCGACCAAAAGGCCCTTTTAGATATTTCAGCCTCTGCCTCTCTAACGTTCTCTGCACGTCCCTGATAGATGGCATAACAGGGAGATGTTGTATTCTGTCCTGGAGGAGACGTGAAGCCAACGCAGTGAATGGAGAAAGGGTTTGATGTGCTCCTATTTACACACTTTCATCAGGATCGCAGCAGCGCTGAGCACAATACGTAAACACAGCTGATGATGAGTGCACGCTTTCACAGCTGAACGCACGGAAACACCGTATAAAACGATGAGTGAAGCGGAGCATGCTCGCCTGCATCCATGGTGCACCTCACTGGTTGCTTTGATAAAAGGGAGTGTGCATGTACTGTATGGCAACATGCTGGCGTGTGAAAGGCTTGTGTGCATTCAGAGTCTTTACCGCCCCCACCTTCCATCTGTGTCGCTCCTTCACTTATTTCCTGTCAACTTTCCCAGCGTCTGACTCAATAAAGAGAAAATAATAAAGATCTTGGCCACTCTCCCCTTTAAACATGTAAGCCCTATTTTATACTTTGTCACATGATAGTTGCGACCGTCAGGTCGCAGTTACTATCAAAACCTCCACCGGCTGTCAGTCTGTCTGTCTGTCTGTCTGTCTGTCTGTCAGTCAGTCACGTCACACTTTTCCCCTACTCATATCTCCGCCACCGTTGCCCCTATCCATGCCAAACTTTGCACACACACTCGTTGGCTGCCAAACCACAACCTCCACCCCTCATTTCTCACATTCCCCTCTTCTAGTGCCACCATGAGGCCGATTATTCCAAAACAAATTTTTGGACACTGCTCCTACAGATTTTGCCCTAAAATCATGCAAAGCGGTACACATTATGTCTACAGTCATGTCATCAACATGGATCTGTCCCATTTAGCGCCACCAATGGCACTTACAGGCCTATTTATGTATACATGTGACCTGACGGTCGCTTATCTCCCGATTAGGGAGTCTTACTGGTGTTGAGAGCTTCTAGATGCTCTTCTTTTCCCTTGCTGTTTCTAGTCCAAAAATGCCAGTGCCAAGCTAAAAGTGGTTAAATGAACGAAAAGAAAACCTTTACTTTCAGGCGTACAATTACGCAGCGTAACATTAAAGGAACGCATCATCAGGTATTGTCTTTGATATTAATTGAGACGACATTGTCGACTTTGAGGTTTGAAGTGGCCCACCCTCTAAAGTGTGTTGGATCATTTGGATGGATGTTATTGTCTGGAGACCTGAGGTCAGACCGTATCACGTCCACACAGTGGTGTACCGGGCCAGACTGACATGCTGGAGGGACAAATCCCAGTGGGCCGCAGCGTCGGTGTGGTGAGCTGTCAAAAAATCCATAGTTTTTCCAGCCTGTCTCTCTCTGCAGGGCCCTCTCTCTCACTCTCTGAGGGCCTGTCATTCGAGGTGGGCATGAGAGCGTGTAGCATACGTACGTGTTCTAGGACTGGAGCTCGCTGGACAATCACAGCAAAGTTTAAGCCAGGACTCACACTGCTGCAGGAGGTTTGGGAAGACTTAACCCCCGATTCAGTTCAACTTGTGCTTATATCGTAGCATCAGCAACAGAAGAAGAAGGGGTGGGCAAGGGAAGAGAGATTAATGAAAATGAGCAAATTGTCTACATATTTACACATAGTACCGTATATCTATCCGTTGCCTTAAAGGGGTTATGCCACCTTAAGGGTTACTGTCACCTTAAGAAATTATATTAAAAACAAGTTAATATTTGTTTGATGTCATTGTGGGAATGCACGATAAGCCAATCAAATTAATTAATTGACTGTTACTTACTGTATGTCTGCACAATGTACATTTTCTTCCCATCGCCCGCAGGCTCGCTCTCACAGTCACAGCCCTCACAACTTCTCTGCTCCCACATGGCTAGCTAGCTGGGCTAGCACTAAAGCTAACCAGCTAAAGACACACATTTATATATGAATCTGTGGCTATAAAAATTATATTTCCGGTGGTTACTGGTTGTTACTTCCCCATTGTTCATGGGAATATGCTTGTTTATGTTTATTCATTGAAATGGAAAACACGATGTTTTCACTGAGTTGGGCAGCTGCGCTCGAACTCATCCTCGAACTGCATGCGGCTGGCCAGTATAGATGTGACGTTCGCGAACGAATCAAGTCTTTTGAACGGCTCTTTGAAATGAACGATATGATTCGGTTCACAGTAGGGAGCCGTTCCTTTCTAATGAACAGTGGTGGGAAAAGTACTCAATTTCAGAGATCCAGCTCACTTCAAATAGCCATAAATCCCATATCTGCTGGCCAGGCTGTCTCCTGTCTGTCTCTCTACTCCTCCGAGTGGAGGGGGCTGCGCTACGGGGGATGGGATCATTTGATTCAGAGATTTCAGACCGTTTTAAAAAAGACCACGTGACCTACTGTATCCTACTGTATCATAGGCCTACTATTATAATTTCGGGGCGTGGCAGGACCCCTTTAAGTACCTGAGGTAAGACATAAAGGTGCGTGGGCATACTGTAGCAGCAGACATATATGATAGATAGATGCCTGCACGGCTTACAAGACACTCACAAACATAGTACATACATACACCAAGATACACCACAAACATAGTACATACATACACCAAGATACACCACAAACAAAATACAAAAGAAAAACGTATTGATTGTCCACGCTGTGATTTACGGATACAATGTTCTCCAACGCAACTGCCATGCCTTCTCTATGAATTTAGCTAGAACAAACACTTCCTTATTGAACAACCGGCGTAACATAAATTATTCAGACATCCAAAACAAATCTCGATTTTTGCCTTTCATTTTTTCAAATAAAGAATTTCTTAAAGGAGCTATAGTCAACTTTTTCTTGAAAAACGGACGCTAAAATAAAAATAATGTTTGGAAAATATTTTATTAAAAAGATTAAGCTTCATATGTGTTTCTTTTAAAAAATGACCACAAAAAGCGTAAAATAATGATAAAATAATCATTTTGACCGTTGTCAGGCTGACTTTGTTTACATTCCTCTTCTATTCTTTTATATGGATTCCATATAACAGAATAGAAGAGGGATGTAGACAAAGTCAGCCTGACAAGAAAAAGTTGACTCCTTTAAGTCATGGTACAGTGGACAGTGAAAAACAAAATGAAACTCATCCTCCACAGCTCCCAAATCACAAAGAACACACAAACACTGCTCCTCAGGAATACCAGTATACCGGTACCTACCCAGTACCCACCTCAACTGCCAGAAGTAATGCACCTGATCTTTTGGGCTTTTATGCCTTTATTGATAGGACAGTAGACTGACAGGAAACGGGGGAGAGATGGGGAATGACATGCGGCAAAGGTCGTCCGGATTGGGAATCGAAACAGCACCGCCGCCCGCCAGGCATCCATGCTTATGTGGCAATGCCTAAGTGGTATGCGCCTGGACCAGTAGGCCAGCGGGCGCCCCAATGCACCAGATCTTAACTGGACACAGAGGGTTTATATACCGGTACTGATACACTGTACTGTATATAACATGATATGCTATGTATTCAAGTTACAAGACAAAAAAGCCTGTTTTACATGGGATTAAGGTGCAAAGTGTCACCATGTGTCGACCACATAGTCCATAGCTCCACCGTATAGCCTACTCGGTCGCTACTATGTTGCGGCTGTAAAACGGTGAATGTTGCATTTATATAGAGCCTTTTATCCAAGGCACTTCACTTAGATTGTGCATTACATTCACACATTAGGGGTTCGGCGTCTTGCCCAAGGACACTTCGACACTAGATTGTGCATTACATTCACACATTAGGGGTTCGGCGTCTTGCCCAAGGACACTTCGACACTAGATTGTGCATTACATTCACACATTAGGGCTTCGGCGTCTAGCCCAAGGACACTTCGACACTAACTCTGGGGAAGCCCGCAATTGAACTGGGAACCTTCCGGTTCCCTAATGGCCGCTCTACCTCCTGAGCCCCTGAATGGATAACAACGGATAAATTGTTTTGGGCTTTTTGCTGCAGTTTATATGCTGTGTACGTGTGCAGTATCAGTGACCTTGTGGTTAGAGTGTCCGCCCTGAGATTGCGAGGTCGGGGTTCAATTCCCTGTAGCCCGGTTATTCCAAAGGCTATAACAATGGGATGGGTCCCAATGCCTCCCTGCTTGGCACTCAGCATCAAGGGTTGGATTGGGGGTAAGTCCCTGTGGTATGCTAGTCTCACGTCCAGGGGATGTACTTTTACATCAAGCCGCCTCACGCTACAGAAACAGGAGATAGGCTCCTGTCCTGTGGGCCCCATGTCTCCACAAGGCTTACTTATTATTACTTCAGGCACTTGGACACATAAGACATTAAAGGGGGCTTTAGCTCCTGCCCTTTCACCCGCCTGTAAATTGTGCCCTCTCCAAACCAGTTCAGATCACGGACCGAAAATAAAGAGATCTCCAAGCTCACAGTGCGAACGTGCTGTGAGCTTAGAGGTCGGCTATTTTTGGATATTTTCACAAAGAGTTTTGACATTTCAGCTCCTTCCTCTCTGCACATTCTCTGCATGTTCCTGTATTACTTATTATGCAACTCTATCTTCTACTGTTTGTTTGTTTGTTTGTTTGTTTTTTAGCCCCAACTTCTCTACCTCAAGAGGTCTTGCTTTTTGCCGTGCCGCCATTGCAAATAATAATATGTTCTTAATGACTTGCCTGCAGGTTAAATAAAAAAATATTATAAAGATAGAAATACCCCACTATCTAGATCAGGGGTCAGCAACCTTTTTGAAATGAAGTGCCATGTTTTTATTTTCTAGAATGTCAGTGTGCCATGTCAACATACATTTTAATGACAAATATTTTTGCCATATATTGATTGGCAGGACATTGTTATAACGATCATTAGACCCAGAGCAATAATTCACCTATTTCCCCGACTCCTTCCTCAGTCAGAGTTTTAATGAATGTAGAATTTTTTGCAAGATGTAATTTGCTATAAATGAGCTAACTTCATTTAATTGACCACGTTTAAAACAAAATAATTACAAATATTTTTACATATTTTGAGTGGCAGCAGGACATTGTTATAACGATCATTAGACCCATGCAGAGCAATAACCCAGTAAACACCAGCCGTCATCTAGACCTATGGTCTAGGGTTAGCCCTCATTTGAACCGTCTATCGTTAGTCTGTCTATAGACCGATTGTAGCTGATTACATTTAATCCATTATTCCATACTTGTTTACAAAAACAGCTTTAATATGCACACCTGGGTTTCAAATATTGGAATAAAGTAATTTTAAGAGCCAATTTCACTATATAGTCTAGTTTAGTTGTAGCCGTCATCTGAACGCTTCCGTTTAGGACAAACGTGTGTTAGACCATCTTTTTTTTAAATACATTTTTATCAGGTTGTTCATTATCGGATGCTAACAGTATAGCTTGAAATGATTAGATCTCCCGGTTCTACCTTAATAGTTGTAGTTTGCATCCACTGAGCAGTTTTCTGGTCATTGCACGTCTTTTATCCGTCTATAAAAAGCTGGGCAATAAGTCCTTTGAAAAATTCTGTAATAAATAAAAAAGTGTAATAAATAATGCCGTGGTGCTGACAGCATAGCCTATTACTTCTCTGAGTTACATTCATTCTGACAGCAATATAAACACATACACGTACGGCTGTTCGACTCTCCCCACATCCCCACGTACCCCACCATTCAATGATAATGATTAAATAAAATCGTTTTATAATATGTATCAATATAAAGTTAGTTTGCCTTGTCAAGCAAAATGCACCGACCTAAAACGAACAGCGGGAGGCAATATCACATACAAATAGTGCAAGATACTCCCTCACTTTTAACAGCGGTCCTAGTCTAGCGGTTAGTGTTTGGGTCTGGTATGTAGAAGTACGTGAGTTCGAATCTGGGTGGCTACCTATGTCAAATATGAACAGCAATGAAATGCGGTATAAATTCGATCAGCTGCGGTACGACGTGAAGGTTACAGGATCTCAAAACCAAGCAATTGTGTTTTTAAACCTGCTGGCTGCCATCATTTTCACTACTTTCGGCGGCCTCTAGTGGCGAAATGTAGTCGTTTAAATGACGTTGATACAATGTCTAGTCTATACTAGACGGTGAAAAAACTTTAAAATTTAAACTCGTCACAGACCGGATCTAGCTAGACGTCCGGTTACGGCGAAGACGTCATTTGAACGCGATTTAACCCCCAAATTGCTTAGTGGGAACCCATCTATCTCCCCGACGCCCTCCCCAGTCAGAGTTCAAAGTTTTAATGAATGTAGAATGTTGTGCAAGATGTCATTTGCTAATGAGCTAACTTCATTTAATTGACCACGCTTAAAAAAAGATTTGTTTTTAACAATTTTGCTGCCATTTTAAACATAGCTCTAGTAAGCAGCTGCCAAATTGTCCTTACCTTTTAACGTGGGCACGCGCACGCATCGTGCACAAAATGTGCGCAACTCATCTAGTAGACGTGTAGACTCGGTGACAGCTTTCGAATAAAAAAAACCCCATTGAAATAGACATATCCGTTGCCACGCTGTATCCCTGCTTATCCGCCAGTGTTTACATGAAAAAACATTGAAAACAGCCAGCTGTGCGCTATGGTAACACGTGGACACGTTCGCGCACAAAACGCACGATATGTGCGGGGATCATAATCCAGGCGTGTAGAGACTGGATCAAAGTTTCCAAACGCAAAAATCGGATCGAAAAACGAGCTTTCCATTGCCGAGTAGCTTCCTCTTCTGTTACAATGTAAACCAACGGAGGCGGGACTATGGCCCAGGCGCAGACCGGATACGGAAAGCTAGATCCGGTCCAGACCGGAAATGACCGGATACAGTTAGGGGGGCGGGCCTAAAGAGCCAGAATCAGCGAAAATCAGCGATAATACTTTTAATCCTTTCATAATGATTAAAGCTAATTAAACTTCCGGGATCGATGCATGGCACCGCGGTACAGCGGGAAATCTCCGGTTTCGACGGGGATCGCAGAGTATGAGTTAAAATGCCGGTGATCACCCTCCCCTGTGTCAATGGTGCCACCTGTGCCTAAGGTTGCCTACACCTGGTCTAGAGCAACACCCGTCCTTGGTGATCTGGTCACTGATATTGTCCTTCTTCAATGTATTTGTTTTATAAAAATGTAAAAAAGACAAAGTTAATTGGAAAAGAAAAAAGTTAATTAAAAAAAGAGCCCCCTCACATATTAGAAGGTCAATATCAGTCACCAGAACCAAGGACAGGTGTTTACAATGAATATAACGTGGTTAAAATGGATTTCTTTTTATACGTTAAAATGGGTTTATATAGGAAGGGGGCATGTCTGATGAAATGAACATCAAATATCTAAAAGAAATACTGAATCAAGCAACTTAAAAATTGTCTGGGGTGCTCGCAAAAGCCTGAGTAGACGTTAAAATAACCCCAGATATTTGAAAGTGAAATATCCCTTCAAGAAAGTGCAGCGGCCCTTTGCATGGGCTTCTACAGTACGTGTCACTCAGTCACTGAATATGCTACAAAGCATTCCCCCTAAAGGGACGACAAACAAACCTCTGCAATTCTTTGTCTGCGTTATTTGCTCTTTGAAAACTGGGTGTTTTGCCGCATGCAGCCCAAGGACACACCAGGAAAAGGGTGAATTGTAAAGAATTGAGACCAGAAAACGAGGGGAAGCACGGTCTGTTCAATGACACAAGAGAGTAAATCCACGGATTTGATTACAGCCGAGTGCCAGACTTTGTCATAGAGGTTGTTTAGGAGAAAGTAGGAGAGCTCCAGAGCGGTAACTAAAAGTACAGTCTTCCCCCAGGGTATGTGGCGAGAAGCAGTGGTGTAAAGTAACTACCGGTAATTACATTTGCTAAACTTTTGGGTATTTTTTGTTTACTGGAGTATTTCCAATTTTCAATACTTTTACTTACACTCCACTATATTTCAGAGGCAAATGTTGTACCTTTACTCCACTACAATTATTTGAAAACTTTAGTTAATACTTGGCAGATTTTGATTATTATTATTTACAAAACATACATTAGGCCTACCCACTATACATTTTGGCCACTTGAAAGTAGCCAATCTACAAGCTCAAAATGCGTTGCAAGTTACATTGTGAGCTTGTACATGTAGCTAACTTTGTATTTTCAAAGGACTTTTATACATTTTGAAAACTAGTGAAATGGGACATACCGCATAATGAGTAATATGTACTTTTGGCACTTTAAGTACATTTTGATGCCAATGCTTTTGTTCTTTTAAAAAGTAATTTTAAAATTCTGTACTTTTTATATATTTTTTTATTTTATTTCTACATTGCAGTTTGATGCTTTTAGTTTACCTAAGTAAGAAATGTGAGTACTTTCCCCACCACTGGTCAGTTAGAGGTTGTTTAGGAGGATGAGTAGAGAGAGAGAGTTCCAGTCAGAGCGGTAGGTAAAAGTTCAGTCTCCCCCGCGGCCCATGGTGAGTGAGAGTTCTATATTATTAAGTCATTTTCACATTCTGTCAGACAGGGCCAGAGAGCCAGAGGTCCAGAAGGCCAGAGGGCCAGAGGGCCAGAAGGCCAGAGGGCCGGCCCGGCGGGTAGAAACAGAGGGGTTTTGAAGGTGATGCGGAACGTGAGCTGGAGTCAGAGAGCTGCATATCGTTGTTGTCGGGTGGAAACCTTGTATATCCAAAAGTGTTTGTTTTGTATTCATCATTTAAAAAATGAACTAAACTGCCGATCTACAAGCACACAACACCTTGCGGTGCGAGGCGTTTTGTGCTTGTAGATCTGCTGTTTTCACTAGTTTTGTGCGACAGCCTTGTATGATGAAGCAGGGATTTACTTAGCGAAAAAAAACGTACAAATTTGAAACTTGGAGATACAAGGTTTCTGCCCGACAGTGACGATATAGAAATGGGTCAGCGAGCGCACAGGGGGATTCAGGGCTAGTGGATAGAATGTGGATAGAAAAGTTCTATATAGAGTCTGATGTAATTTACGCATCCTACCTGGGTCTCGTTTTTTCTCCCCAAATCAGAATTCCCATAGACCTTTTTTTAAATACTGCGTCAAATAAGAACTGTTCCCAAAATAAACGAATGATCCTGAATGATTACTGAAAACTTGTTTACTTGAAAAATGGTCACCCTCCTACAATGGTTGGCAGGTTGAAAGTGGTTAAACAATCAGGACACATCGGCTGCATAATTGGCTATACCGGGAGAAAAGTCGATATGTCGGCCAGACGGAAGGAAGGAAGTCAATAAAGAAAAACAGCAGTAAAGAGATGGTACAACTGGTACATTTTGGGTTGTTGTTTTGTTATTATTTGATGTGTTATTGTACAATGCACTTTATTACAGTATGCGTGAACTTCTTCTGTCTGTGTGTGTGTGTGTGTGTGTGTGTGTGCGTGCGTGCGTGCGTGCGTTTGTGCTTGAGCACGGGCGTGTGTCTTTTGATGTGTATTTCAGATCGTCTCCCAGAGGAAACTGAGCAAAGCCCTGCTCAAGCAGGGAAACACTGCTGGCAAGTCTTCCATTACGGTAGGACGCACACGCACACGCACACACTCAATGGTATAGGTATACGTATACTGTAGGTATAGCCTATACCTGTTGGTGATCTACTGTAGCTACTCCTGTAGTTCTCAAACCTTTTCATGTTAAGGACCCCCGAAATTAGATGTATTTGGCCGTGGACCCCCATCTCCAAAAAAATGAGATTGTGTGAGGAACCTCCAGAAGCACTGATTTGAGTAAAAAAAAATCAAATATATATATTATTATATATAATATATAAGATTTGAATTTACTTTTCACGAAGCAGATCTACAAGTTCTCAGCTCAGCACAAAGTGACACGCTGCTAGCTTGTAGATCTGCTATTTTTGAATAGCCAAAGTATAACGTAAGTGGTTAAAATAATCGTGATGCTGTATTAACACATTGTGCTCAAGGACCTCCTGGGGGCCCACACTTTGTGAACCACTGATCTACTCAAGAGACACACACACACACACACACACACACACACACACACACACACACACAAGCACACGCACACGCACACACACACGCACACACAAACACACACACACACACGCACGCACGCACGCACGCACGCACGCACGCACGCACGCACGCACGCACGCGTACACACACACACACACACACACACACACACACACACACACACACACACACACACACGTGTCCTTGGAATAGGGATAATTAAGTTGATGATTACGTTCCTTTATCATCTCATTGTCCTTCGTTTTCCTCCCCCCCTTTCACTGTCTTTTACTCTCTTTTCATCTACCCCTCCATCTCTCTCTCTCTCTGTCTTTCTCTCTCTCTGTCTGTCTTTCTCTGTCTCTGTCTCTCTCTCTCTCTGTTTCTCTCTCTCTCTCTCTGTTTCTCTCTCTCTCTAAAGGTAACAGCAGAGGAGCTGT
>NC_137819.1:42100281-42102781 GCF_963921795.1 Nannobrachium achirus | reverse complement strand
GCTGGAAGAAGCCGTTTCTCTATACTCTGTTTCTTTCTGTTTACTTACAGTGTAAACAGTGCTTAGGCTAACTGGAGAATGGCAGATCGGATTCACATGTGTTTTTTTGTGTTCGCGAACGGCGTGCACACGCGCATCGTGAACTAAGGAGGACACGCATGTGACCATGTTAAAACGTAAGAAAATCGTGGTGTCCAACCCAGAAAGTCGATTTTATATCGTGGCAGTAAATTTGTTAACTCAATCAACTTACGCTAACCTAAGCCAAATACCTTTCCGTAAATTAAAGACGCTGTGCCATATACAGTAGGTACACCTGATGTGGTTAAAATATGCGAGTCTTGGCTTTGTATTTTTGCTTTCTCATTGTAAGGTTCAAGCTTCTCTGTCAAAACAAGCAAACATTGGAACAGACTGGGCTCAGGACATATTAGGACCAGCAATCACTTTGATTTAATATTGACTTCGTCGGCATAAAACGTGTTGTTTCTAAAGTGGTGTGAATGCACTTGAAGAACCAGAAAATGTGTAGTTACTCAATAGAATGCTTAGTTGCACAAACATTGTGGTTGTGAAGCAGTTCTCACTAATAAGTGTTTAAAAAGGTTGCTATTTCCAATAGGTGCAATAGGGGGTGACAAGTTCAAGCTAGTAATAATGAGCTGGTGGATGTGTGCAGCAAAATACAGATTTTTAACACTCATTTCTTTCCCTTTTTTCTTTTGGTAGCCAATTATTTTTTTGACCTCAATTTGTTTTAGCCTTTTTTTTTGGTCTCCCAATTTAGTCGTTATGCCAATTATAAGCCTCCACACACTTTTCTGTGTTTTTGCCACTGCTTTTCTCACCTGCCAGTGGCTGCCTCCGTCCTACTCCCCCCGACCGCTGACAGAGGCTGCCGCAGCATATAGGAGTCCCTAGAACAACGAAAAATATCCTCCCAGCTTCCCTCCCCCAAATACTGACACTGATACACTTCATAAGACAATTAAATCAAGGGGCATAATCATTAGCTCATTCATAATATACGATATTCTTAATTCGGCTCTTACAAAAGGTGGATGTAGTTGTCGATAGATACTAGTATCTCGTCTTGGTCGGACAGAAACCTGATGATCGTGCTGTCAAACAATGAAACTATATGGAATCTCTGAACAGGTTGTGGGGGGTCCCCTGCTTCATCTCTGTCTCAACTAAGGGGTCCTTGGCCTGAAACGTTGAAGACCCCTGAGGTAGAGAGAGTGCTCACTGCTCACCTTTGAATTGCAAGCTTCTGGGCACGATCCTGGGTGCTGCTGACTCAGCATACGAGCAGCAGGGCTTGCATGGGGTATCTAAGATGTTTGTTAATTACTGGGAGCTTTAGCAGTGGTGTAAAAGTAACCAAGTACATTTACTTACGTACTGTACTTTAGTACAATTTTGATTTATTTGTACTTTACTTGAGTATTTCCAATTTCCAATACTTTTACTTCTACTACATTACATCTTGGATCCAAATATTTTGATTTTACTCCACTACATTTATTTGACATTTTCAGTTAGTAGTTGTTACTTTGTAGATTTTGATTATTATTACAAAACATAAATGTACCACTTCAGCCCTATACATTTTGGCCATTTAAAAATGAACGATCTACAAGCTTGTAGATTTGAACTCAATGGTCCTTTGGGGTTAGGGGTTTACAGAAAAGGTTACAGAAAACGTCCACTGAACTTTTGGGGTTACAGAAAAAAAGGTTGGACAGGAGCAATAGTCTGGTTGCCTATAGCAACCACACTAATAAAGTAAACCTATCATAACCCAAATAACTTACCCTATACAACCTGACCCAAATAACCTTCCCTAACTAAACCAAAAAATAACGTAATCAACTGGAAATCTAACCCAACAGAAAGCTATTGTAAATGACCTATAGATAACCCAGGGTCCATCGTATCTGAACCTAACCATCCATGGCACAGACAGATTTCTGTACCAACGTTGTAAACATCTCCTCTGCAACAGCAATCGTCGCACGGTCCAAGGCAACGACACCGCCACAGACATGGTGCAAATTAAATCTGGCCAGTCAGCTGTGAACGCCCCGGCAGAGATAAAATAACAGTGACTCCGGTGAGGCGCACAAAACACGTTTACCGTGATAAAATGTATGAGCCGCCTGAGCCTGCTCTCACATCAGAGCATTATCCAATCCCCTGGGCCGGTTATACTGTAGCCAGGGGTGTCACACCAAATTCTGGGCCCTGGGTACAAGGATTACAAAGGATCACATTTTGTGCTTTAGCTATTGTAAAATAGCAGATATACAAGCTCACAGCGAGCTTGTAGATCTGCTATTTTTGAAAAATCTTGAAAGTCTTTGAATAATTTCAAATCCTTCTAAGGTTTTTTTGAAAAACCTGTTTCTATGTCAGTGGTGCTCAAACTTTTTCATGTGAAGGACCCCCAAAATGATATGTATTTGGCCATGGACCCCCATCTCAAAATATTTAGTTC
>NC_137819.1:42085281-42092781 GCF_963921795.1 Nannobrachium achirus | reverse complement strand
ACTGTCCTGGCCTGGGGGTGTATCAAGCTGCCTCACGCTACAGAAACAGGAGATAGGCTCCTGCCCTAAGTGCCTCATGGCTCTGCAAAGCTTACTTCTACTATACTGTATGAATGCAGGTGTACTTTGCAATTTTGATATGCCTTTTGGTTGTATGCCTTGGAAACAGAAATTTGAAAACTGCAGACATGTACTGTATAGGGATAACAGGACCGTGGCAGGGCAGTGAAGATTACTGGAATTTTTCTATCTCTGGGACCCCAATCTACACTGTAAAATCATCAGTTTTATTTTAATTCATTTGTACACTCTTAGAGTAAACATTCGGACCCCTGGCGGTCCCCCGGACCTGATGTTGACAACCAATGGTCTTAAGATCACATTGATTATTGGAACGACCTTATGATGGCCCTTATTCACGCTCTCCCTAGGGTGATCGGGTGAAGCTCCTCCATCATGGCCTCTGTGATCAACACGTACAGCGCATCAATGTCTAGAAATATTCAAATAGACAGAATGCTAATTCAGCCTTTCCTTCCCCGCAATCGATGCACCTTGGCAGAACAGCAACTGTTGAGGTTCTTGGCAGCGGCATTGTGGGTAAACAAACGGAAGTGATTCGAAATAGAAACCTGTCACGGGTCAGAGAAAAATCTTTGGTATTGAGTAGGGCGCTAGTAGAGGAGTGTGCTTAGAATATTTTGTGAAGCTGCACATATGTAACTTTCCTCTTCTACCCATGGAGCCACTGGGGAGGTAGTGGCTCAGGGGTAGAGTGGCCGGTAGAGCGGACAGATGGGAACCGTGAGGTTCCCAGTTCAATCCCAAGCTCCCCCAGAGTTAGTGCCGAAGTGTCCTTGAGCAAGATGCTGAACCCCTAATTGCTCCCGATGCGCAGGTTGGTGCCTTGCATTTCCTCCTCCATTGGACAATCTATGTAAGGTGCTTTGGATAAAAAGCCCTACATATAAATGCACTATTTACCATTTGTGAAATGGCATATAGGCCAGCAGCAGCCTGGAACCTGCAGCTGATGCTGTGTTCACACTAGCGGCCACAAAACGCTACAAACCTACCAAGCCAACTACATTGCTGCCGAGTCGACGAGTCATCCATTGAAGTTTTGCTCAAGCTACAGGGAAACAGCAAGCATTTTTATCTGGTTATGCTTTTATTTTTATGACACGAATTCTTCTATTTTTAAGGATTGATTTATTTAGATTGATACAGTATTTTATGCACTATTTATTGATTATTTTATTCATTTTTACTATCTTTAAGTAGGAGAACATAGTTTAGTTTTTTCCCGAAGCTGCTTGCAGATGGAAAACATGACAAAATGACAAATAAAACAATTGATCAATCAATCAAGACTAAAAGCACGGTGACACGTTTTGGGTGTCAGTTCGTAGCCTCATGTCATCGGTCTCCATTGAAAATGATGTGCAGCTTGTTGCTTTGTCGCCACTAGTGTGAAGGCAGCTTAAGATGACACCTCATCGGCTTATTTTCAGCTGGCTGACCGTGTTCATTTTGTTGCGCTTACTGTTCCATGGCAAGATACACAAATCCCAGATACATTCAACTAGGCAGCCACTGAGCCAGAGAAATGAAAGTAATTAAGATTTTGTTTGCTCTGTGGATTAGTAGCTATATATCCGTGACTGGCTTACTCAGGTAGTTAATTAGTGAGTGGTGATCGTATCAGTGGTTTTCTACCAGTGGTCCTGGGACGACCAGTGGTCCTTGAGGGGGTTCCAGGTGGTCCCCAGCTAAATGATGGAGAGTTGGTAACCAAATGGACCCTTATAGATCTTTAACTCTTGAGAGTGTATAATGAAACCAAATGGACCCTTATGGGTGCCTTTGGTTTCATTTTACATTCTCAAGAGTTCAATTAGTGTTAAACACCTGCATTACTTAATTTACAAGAAGTCTAAATAATTAGAGTGTAGGGGTGCCCAAAAGGTAGATCATGATCTACCAGTAGATCACAAAGGCTGTGCAGGTAGACCACATGACATGCCTCTAAAAAATGTAAATACAAACAAAAATCACAAACTCCTTTTTTGTTTATCTCTCACTTTAATTAAGTTCAAGAAGGGCCTCTCAGCTCCCTTCATGGCTTTTAAAGTAGGCACATCCCAAATGCAATGATTTGTTTTCAAGAGTGTGTAGCATTACAAAGAACCTTTTCCCCTTACTATTTCCCTATTTTTTCCCTACTATTTAAGTGGGTTTGTCTTATGTAACATCAGTGCCGCTACGTTGAGCTGTTCATTTTGAAAGTAGCCCTCAAGTCACAAAAGTGTGGGCACCCCGGGTGTAGAAGAATTGTTATTTTGATCAATATTTGCCTGTTATCTCTCCTATTGCATCACATCAATACAGCATTGAACTGTGGACAAAGTCTTATCCAACAATAACAAAATATCTGAGAGGCTCAATCTCAGATCCGTGGTTCAAATGCCAAATAAATAATGGACCTTGATATGAAAAAGGTTGAAACCACATCCATATCAAACCAGAAAAGCAACTTCTGAAGACCCTCCAAAAAGCGTCCAGCTAATTCGTTGACTTGATTTCTGCAAACCTAAGCAGCAGGTTGTTTCAAGCCATAAGGTTTCGGACGTCCCATTCCATTAGTTTGTCGTTGTCAGATACGACACGTTTACGAACGACTAAGCGGGCCGTTTCAATTTGGAAGGGTCAGCTAGCTGTCATGTTAATCTGTTGCTGAGATCAATACTGAGGTCATCGGTTCAAATGCTGTGTAAGTCAAATGTCAGGGTGATCATTCTAGCGTAGAGGAGGATGTACTGTAGGGTTGGATTCATGTTGGGGGTTGTCTTGGGGGAGTGGCTCTCGAGAAGACTGGTTGGAAAAACACAAATTTTAATGATAACAGCAACATTATATACGTGTATGTATATATATATATATATATATATATATATATATATCTCTTTTTATAAATTATTATTATTATTATTATTATTTTTAAAGCTGCGCATAATGTTACTTTCCTCTTCCATCCTGAATTTGAAAGCTATTTCCTGCAAAAGTGCTGAAATTTCTACCATTGAGTTCATAGAGCTTGTTTGCTTGCTCAGGGGATAAATTGAATGTAGACCATCGGGTAAAGCATTTGTTGTGAGACATGACCTCGGCTTTGACACAATCTAAATGTCTCAATAGAAGAGCAGGGAGCCAAAATTCAACCACCCCAATTGTATAAGTCATATTGTGTCAAGATATTCTACTATAGAGATTGGTCCAAGTTACAATTTATTAATAAAAAAAAAGTAACATTATAATAATAATGGATTGCATTTTATAGTGCTTTTCTAATCCCTCAATGCGCTTTACAGCGGTTCATTAATTTACACATTGGGAGGTGAAGCGCCGAACAGTCGACACCAGCATCCTCACTTCCCACATTCACACACCGATGATGGCAAGCCAAGCACTGACCGACTTATTGGAGGCAGTTTGGGGTTCAGTGTCTTGCCCAAAGACACTTCGACACGTGGAGGAGCCCGCCCTGCGCCACAGCCACCCCATAGTGCCGCTTAGAAAAAATTGTTTTTATTGTGATACCGATAAATAGAACTTAGAACTTGATGTTAGCTCCATTGATCCAAACCAGAGCACAAACAAACACGTTTTGAAAACACGGCAGCCCTTAAGTGGTCGGATGGTGGGCCGCAAACGCTTTTCGAGATTTTCAAGTGGGCATTGATCAAAGAAAAGGTTGAGGAACCACTGTTCTAGAGAGGTGTCGCGTGTCTAATTCAATAAAAGAACTAACTGGGCTACGCGGTTCCTGCCTGTCACCTCCTATATCACGGCCACTCTCTCACCAGTAAATGAGCTTTCTGCATAAAGGTGGAGCTCCATTTTAAACGGCACAAAGGATTGTTGTTGTTGATTGTTGTTCCACCTCTCGTCGTCGAGATGAAAACCATTTGTATTGCAACGATATTGGATTGTGTTTTTGTCTGCGTTACGTGGCTCTATTGCTCCCTTGATACTGCAGAATCATTTGCCCAAGCATGACACAGACTCTGAGATAGCAAGACCTCCCTGAAGCAGAGCCTAAAGATAGAATATTACATTTACATAATAGGCACAAAAACACTTGTAGGGCATAAAAGGTCATAAATAAATAAAAAACACAATAGGCCTACTATAAACATTATGAAACTGCTTTGAATTCGATTTTTTCATTTAACTTTATTTAACCGGGCAAAAATGAACTCGGAAGCAGATTCTTATTTACAGTTGTGACCTGCCAATAGACAGACGGAGAGAATCCCTAAATGCTACTATACAAGAGGAGGCTGGGTCTGGGGAGGTGGAGGGAGTTTGATCACTGACAAACTGGGCGGCGAGAGATATCGAGCATGGAAGAAGTGATTGTCAGTCTGCTTAAATAGACGCCATAGATTGAACCATTAGGATCGTGGGTGCGTAGGTGTGATTAGAAAGATGATGAGTGTTCCTCGCCTGCATGCCTGAACCACAGCGATTGCAACGTTTTCATCACAACGTGTGTTTTGACGATTCTGCACATTTTGCCTATTACTGTAGCACAGTGAACAGTCCTCTGTGACTGCACATAATTTACGTGGTCATTCGAGCTGTGTGTGTGTGTGTGTGTGTGTGTGTGTGTGTGTGTGTGTGTGTGTGTGTGTGTGTGTGTGTGTGCGTGTGCGTGTGCTTGTGCGTGTGTGTGTGTGTGCGTGTGTGTGTGTGTGTGTGTGTGTGCGTGCGTGCGCGCGTTCCAGGTGGCAATAGACTTCACAGCCTCAAACGGGGACCCCAGGAACAGCTGCTCGCTCCACTACATTCACCCCTATCAGCCCAACGAGTATCTGAAAGCTCTGGTGGCGGTAGGGGAGATCTGCCAAGACTATGACAGGTACAAAGTCTACAAACCACTTAACAACCCTTAAGCCCTATTTTATGCTTTGTCACTCGGTTCTGCAAGGAACATCATTCATCACCCTCAAGCTATACTCTAGTCACAGAATCTGACGCAATGGGATTCCCCACCTTGTTGTGTCATTATTCAACGCTCCCGGGAGTCGTGACGTTCTCGCTCTCACTCCCAAGTAATAGGTTGACACGTCCAGCATCGTGTTGTGGGGAAATCACCCATCACCCATCAGCAATTGGTGCTAGAATGCGCTGTGGCTGCAATAAGCTAGCCGTTTAAGGCAGGGTCTGTTTTTCTGTGCGAGTGTTCTTCTGCCCGTCCAGTCTGTCCGGGGTTAATATTCTAAATATCCTGGACATTTTCACCTAGAGTATAATGACATGCCCAAAATAGCGATACGAGGTTGGAGGTGTTTAATCAATCATCCTTTACCTAAGGTCACATTTGTGACTTTTTAGAGGAATACTGTATGGTGTGTGATATTGTAGTCCTTTGAAGGACAGGTGATCTGTTTTCAGATTTTAACAAGTGTCCCCCCATATATATTGTTGGCTAAGAAACGATTCTCTATGTAGGTGAGATGAGATGAACCTTAACAACTAACAACTAACAATTTAACATAGTTGATCTCCCAGGTTAAGTTGGGCATTGTAAAATGGGAGACATGTCCCTGTCAAGGACATTGTCTCTGCAACCAGGTGTCCTGCAGGCTGCGATCCATCAATTATCGCTCAATAACATCAACATGATTGATTACCGAGTCTGAAGGACACTTGGTTTTGGCTACACTTAAATCCGGTATTGATTTTCAACACTCGATCTTGCGGTCAAAATAATAGCAGCCCGCAGTAATTATTGTCACTGCTGCGCGTGTTGAAGGGTAAAGGTGAAACACTCAAAATCCCTTGGCTCTCCTCATCTCTTTTTTTCGATGAGCACTTCCATTCTTTTTAAAGTGAAGATGTTTATGCATATTTCTTTCATTTTGTTTTAAGCACTTTATTGTATAGATAAGCTATTTTAGCTATTCCTTGTATGTCAAAATTAGGCCTAAGTGGTTTATAATTGTTATTACAATTACATTTTTGTTTGGGATTCTCATTTCAGTCATAATCGTACAGCTCTACATGTTGGGTATACTAGTGTAGGGTGTTTTCCCCCCTTTCATCTGGTGATCAAGGCTTGTTAAAATGAATTGTGCTCTGCAATAGAACTGTAACATATTCATAACCGATGATATTGTCATTGTCAGCACTGTCGGCAGCTTCCATTACGCATCTGTTCCGATGTTTAAACAATAGTTATTCTTATCATGAGCATTTGGAAAAACAGCAGGACATATCTCAGTCAATATTTGAAGTATAAAAATAATACTTCTTTCTATGCCCCCCAGTGCAACAAAATTCAAAACATGTTTTCAGAGATATGGCAGCTGATTTGCGTGGAGAAACGATGCGTGCTGAAGTGTGCAGCACTTCCATTATGATAGTCGCACTGTGCTGACAATAAAACATAAAGGACATAAAACACATACAGTACTGTACTGTCGGCCTGGAATTCCATCTGCTGAGTCTCAGACAGAAATTGCTTTGCTTCTGGAGAGTAGGAATCCAGCTGTGCAGGTGTCAGCTGAAGGCTGCTGTTTCATCTGCAACGCGCACAAATGTGCACACACGCACACACACGCACGCACACACACGCATGCACAGATTGCACACGCACGCGCGCACGCACACACTATTTCTACATTGCAGTAGTGATACTTTTACTTAAGTAAAACATGTGAGTACCTTTCCCACCACTGCATATACTGTATGAAAACATAGCCTACTGCCACATGCAAGGAGAGGTCATTAGAACGACCCCAACCATATGGCTCGAGTTCAGTTAAAGTATGTTTTTTATGAATATGAGTATACCGGTAGCTCGACAAGGACAACCATTACAGATGGGCTGTAAATAGCTATCAGGCGTAGCGGAGGATGCATCTTGGCTCCTGTACAGGCTACCAAAATATCATGGCATATCATAATTTATTATACAGTATAAGGACTATACGTGATGGTCAAATATAAAGGTTAGATATAAACAACCATAATAACATAACATCATTTCTTCCTCTCCCCCCTTCTCTACTTTCCAGCGATAAAATGTTTCCCGCATTCGGTTTTGGAGCACAGATACCGCCTGACTTCAAGGTAAGTAAAAAGGCATGTTTTTATTTTACGTATGCATGTGTCTGTAGTGAGCTCGAGGTGGTTCTCAAAGTGGCCTAACCCCTAGGGATCCCGGGGGGGGGCGGGGGAGTCCTTTGGGTATACCCTGAAGAAGAAGTGTGTGTGCCGAAACGTTGGTGTCCTCACTCTGCGCCCTTAAATAAAATATTGGCACTTACCAGTGTGTAGCCGCATCCCATGTCTTTTAAAGACTACCATTGAGGGTTCCAGGAGGTCCCCAGAAAATATGTTGTTAATATATCATCATAATGATTTGGAAACTTTAAATGGGTCATTATGCTCAATGAGTACTTTCTACTTTTGGTAATTTAAGTACAATCA
>NC_137819.1:42050281-42080281 GCF_963921795.1 Nannobrachium achirus | reverse complement strand
CTAATAGAACCTGCCTGCTTGCTCAGGGGATAAATTGAATCTTGATCATAGATTAAAAGATTTGTGTCACATCCTGTGTCTAGACCGTTGATACAATCTAAATGTCTCAATAGAAGAGCTGGGAGACAAAATACAATCACCCCAATTGTATAAGTTATATATTGTGTTATACTCTACCATACAGATTGGACAAAATTACATTTTATTCATAAAGAAAGGTTACATAGTGCTGCTTTTGCATTATACACATAATTGCCATTAAAGATTTAAAGTTAGAGTAAGTGAAAATGTCCTCATCAAATGAAGTGTTAAATAGCTCTATATGATAGAAATATTTTTTTCTGTGTTTCTTCGGCAACAGTTCCCTGTCTCTCCGGCTCTTCTGTAAGGAGAAAATGCATTTTCAGGTCAGGACACCAATTTTGTCCAATCAGGGGAAAGAACTCAGGATAAACAAGTGAAATTGGAAGCTGTGACACAAAGAAATGAGCAGACAAAATTGCGACTGGAACACTGTCAAATTGAAGTTGATGAATGGCTACTCTCTCCTGATTGGACGAAATAGGCAATCCACCTGAACTGTTTGTTACAGAGCTGGAGAGTTGGGGGGACCTTCTGAACTCTCAATTCATGGGTTTCATTTGGAGTTCTACACCATCCATGTTGAGGACCAACACAGGTGTTTCAATTGTCTGATTAGCATAGAATTAAATACATTAAAATACATTTATGCGTGCGTGCGTGTGCGTTCATAAATGTCCAGTGTTTCTCAAATGGGGGGTACGCGAGGGTACTGCAGGGGGTACGTGAGAAAGAATACTATAAATGGGAATATGTATTTCAGTGTTATGGTCATTGGTCAATAATACAACATTGACAGACTTTGTGTGAACCTGCTCATCTTAAACCAAATGACATCAATACCTTGAATGAGTTTGAGAAACCCTGTTCTATGCCAATCAGAACACCTACTGTATGTTGGTCCTCAACATGGCCGGTGTATAAGACAACATATGAAACCCATGAAAAGCTTTAACTTTTTAACAACAAAACTTTTAAACACAAAATATCACTTACACCCTACACTAAAAATTGAGTGTTTGGCATTGAACTTTGGAACATCTAAATACAAATGACATTTCTGTTTGCCTTTTATGCTTTGTGAACAGAACTTGCACACAGGGCAGATATGACAAATGACTCGAACACAAAGCCTATTAGTGAAATGGACCGACAATAATAAAAATAAACAATATATCAAAACAGATAATTCCATCCAGCCTCCTCATACGGATTAATGCAGATTAGAAACATTAATTAACGATTATGCAAAAATCATTGCGATTAGCTAAAAAATAATTGCGATCAGACGACTATAATAAATTGTGACAGGCCTATCCCTCCCCCCTCCTGCACACTGCTCTTGCTCGGCAGCCTCTGATTTGATTTTATTTGACATACGACGTTTGTTTTAAATTGACATGACATTTGATTTAAATTGACATATGACATTGTATTTAAATTGTAAAAGTGTATAAAGCCATCAAGGATAAAACACAACAAAGAACAGGACTTATTTCCATTATGGTCCTCACTCCTCACATAAAAACATGCCTAATACTAATACTAATACTGCCAGTACTGTAAGTATATTAACCTGCATTTAGACCTGTTAGCATATGTGGCACTTTAGATTTTAACCACTTTATATACTTTAGCTATTTAAAAGAATAGCAGATATAAGCTCATAGTGCGGCACCGAGTGCCGCGCTATGAGCTTTTTTTTTTTTATCATTTTGCTGTATAAATCTTTGAATATATATTTATATATTCAAAGCGAACTTTTGTAACTCAAATCTTTGCTCCTGGGAGTCCCTGGAACAACTAATAATTTTGGGGGTCCTTGACCACTATAGAAACATTTTTTTTTTTTTTTTTTTTCAAAAACCTTAGAAGGATTTTCAAGACATTAAAGAATCGGCCTCAGGTCTTAGGTTAAATAAACAAAATATGTAACATACTGTATCAGAAGAAAATATCTGTCTCATCATCTCTTGTTCTCTCGACCCTCCGTTTGTTTACGCACCAGGAGTACTTCATCCTGCTGATCCTGACGGACGGGGTGATCACGGACATGGCGGACACGCGGGAGGCCATCGTGCACGCCTCCCACCTGCCCATGTCCGTCATCATCGTGGGCGTGGGCAACGCCGACTTCACCGACATGCAGATCCTGGACGGCGACGACGGCATCCTGCGCTCGCCCAAGGGCGAGCCCGTCCTACGGGACATCGTCCAGTTCGTCCCCTTCAAGGACTTTAAGCACGTAGGTGGACAGCAACGGTGCTGATTCAGATTTTGGTTTGGTTTTCGTCATAGTCTTTTGAATAACATTTTATTTCATTTTAGTACTTTATATTTAAGGTCGTTCAGACATAGTGTTTGTTCATAAGCTGTTCCACCTGGCTCTCATTGACTCCAATGTATTCCGCAGCTGCTGTTTGCCTCCCAGTGCAACAAATCTGCCAGCTGGAATTGCGAATATGATGTAGATGACCGTACCTTCATTACCTTGGGTGGGAGGGGACAGTGGGTTGCACATGGGGGGACTGGTAAAAAAAACAAAAACATAGGGGTGGGGGACATTTTCCAACCATTAAAGCCCTATACTAGCCTATATGTACATTAAATCTTTGTACTACAAAAAATAGCAACAATAGCACACTACAACAATGAAGGCATCACGTGCATATTGCACATAAAACTGTATATATGCTGTATATACAGTAATAATAAGCTAGCGAGTGTGGAAGCCTGCTGCTGCTGCTGTGTCTATCCCTTGTTATTCTGTAGGGTTCCCCAAACATCTCCTCAGGGAAGAGCAGAGCAGCGGCGCAGCAACAGCAGCATATGGAAAGAGAGTGGTCTCTGTCTCTTTCTCTCTCTGTGTGTGTGTGTGTGTGTGTGTGTGTGTGTGTGTGTGTGTGTGTGTGTGTGTGTGTGTGTGTGTGTGTGTGTGTGTGTGTGTGTGTGTGTGTGTGTGTGTGTGTGTGTGTGTGTGCGCGCGCGTGTGCGTGTGCGTGTGCACATTTATGCGTGCGTGCACGTTCATGTGTGTGGTGTAATGATCGTGTAATGTGCTTGTTGCACTAGTCAGAAAATATCAGCTCGCTGCCTGTGAGTGTGTGTGAATGTGTCGGTGCGCGTGGGTGTGTGTGTGAGTGGACGTGTGTGTGTGTGTGTGTGTGTGTGTGTGTGTGTGTGTGTGTGGGGGGGGGGGGGGGGGGGGGGGGGGGGGGTCTGTACGACTCTCTGGGGGCCGTAATTGTCGCTGACTTCGACGGCGCGTGGCTGACTCTGTTATGGTGACTTTGGTCTGTGACAGGTTGAGAAAACACCCAATTACATCCATTGATGTGTGCGATGAGATGGAAACGAAAGCGAAAGCCACAATAAATGGGATGGAAGGAAAGAAAACGGAAACATCAATAAACAGAAAGAATTAGAAACAATAATTTGTCCTCCACTGGGCGTGAGGACGAACGATGAGGAGGTTTAGAAGGGAGTGAGGAGGGTTGGATAAAGAGGAGGGGGGTCCGGGGACTGAAAGGCAGCGGGCGAGAGAGAGAGAGAGAGAGAGAGAGAGAGAGAGAGAGAGAGAGAGAGAGAGAGATGAAAAGCGGCGAGAGTCGGGTATTAAAAAAAGGAAACAGGACACATCTGCTAAAGACAAAAGGGAGCGAGGGAGTTTGTGACAAGAGGTGGGGAGGTGATTTTCTGCTCTGTCGTTCCTTTTCAGAGGGGATTAGCAGGACAAAGTGGCTGTGCGACAGGCTGGAGTGAGAGAAAACAGGTACAGTTAGGTACCTGACTGTAGATAGGAGAGAGAGAGAGAGAGAGAGAGAGAGAGAGAGAGAGAGAGAGAGAGAGAGAGAGGAGGGGAGGGGAGGCAGAGAAAGAGAGAGAGAGAGAGAGAGAGAGAGCGAGAGAGAAGGGAGGGGAGGTGGAGAGGAGGGGAAGAGAGAAAGAGAGAGAGAGAGAGGAGGCAGGAAAGATGGAAGTGAGAGTGGGGAATTATGCGATCCAGCAAGCAATTTGTGTGTGCGTGCGCGTGTGTGCGTGCATGCGCGCGTGTGTGTGCCTGTGTGTGTGTGTGCGTGTGCGCACATGCAGGATCACTGTCGTGCGTGCCTGTACAGAAATGGAGATGAAGGTTTAGCCTTTTTTTTTTTTTTTATCCCATTCATGCGCTGTCCTTTATTATGGATTGGATCGAGGTACTTCTGCTTTAAGACTTTCATTACCAAGAAATTGCATTTCGTTGCTGTCGGGGCAGAAACCTCTTATCTCCATATTCTAACTTTTTGTGTTTTTCCCATAGATTTACGCCCGACTTACAAAACCATAAAACAGATCCGCAAGCTCAAAATGGGGCACGATCCGAGACGCTTTGAGCTTGTAGATCTGCTGCTTTTGAAATATTTGAATTTGGATCCTGTGTTTACAAATTCTTCAACCCACAATGCCCACATGTTTTGGTTCATTACCTGCATGTGATGCGGATTGCATTCACACCAACAGTGAACCAAACTCTTCTGCACTTGTAAGCGCGAAGTGAGACCATGCACAGTTTATTTGCGGATCAGAATATGTTTGTTTGATCTGCACCACAATTTGCATGAGCCTTCACACCAGCCCAAACGAAGCACACTTTCTGACAATGTGCTCCAGACTTTGTTTTAAGCGCAGTAAAACATTGCGGAGTGAATGCCCGCTCAGCCTAAAAGCTATTACACCAAAAAAGTCTTGTTTCCATTGGGGTCCTAGGTATTCAATTCATCCGACAGTTTCAATTCAAGTAATATGACAGGGCTGATATTTTCCGCTGTTAGCAGAATTTGTCTTGAGACATATTTAGGTTTTTAGTGGATGCACTAGAACAGGGATGTCAAACTCAAATACACAGTGGGCCAACATTTTTAAAAATGGTAGTCGAGGGCCGGACTGGTTCAATCGGTTGCAATATTTTCTTATGCTCTGTCGGTAATTTCAAGTGAAAACGTTTTTCAACAGGCAAACAGCACAAAAGTAATTTTCCTTCAAAAAACAATATGTCCCTTAATAGCAAGATAAATGCAAAAATGAAACTGCATGAAACGTGTGTGCAATATACTAGCGGGACAGTTCTAATAGTAATTAAATATCATCCCGTGGGCCAAAGAATTCCTTCATGGGCCTGATTTGGCCCCCGGGCCTTGAGTTTGACATATATGCACTAGAACAAAATCTCATTATATGGACATTGTGTCCATATAGTGACAATAAACATCTGAGAAATGCACATGCTTCAGTGTGCATTTGGGTTGCTGCATGGATGTGTTTGCATTGTGCAGTGACCTTTCTCTCCCTCTGTGTTGTTTCTGCAGGCCTCTCCTGCTGCGCTGGCTAAGAGCGTCCTGGCGGAGGTCCCTAACCAAGTGGTGGATTATTACAACGCTAAAGGCATCAAACCCAAGTGTTTATCCGACTTCGAATCCAACAGGCCCTTCAGCCCCTGACGACCATGGGCTTACACCAAGACACGCAGTACAGTACAATACAGTACAGCAGTAGTTTTTAATAGTGCCAAGATGTATTTGGCAGCAGACCCCCATCTGATAATATGCCAGGGACTCCCAGAAGACATGACGTAGAAGAGAAAAGAAGACGATTGTGTAAAAAAATTAATTACTTGATATTTGCAAATTTTTTACGTTTTCCAAAAAGAGTGGATGTACAAGCTTGCAGTGCTGCACAAGTGAAGCGCTGCATGCAAGCTTGTACATCTCCAATTTTTGAATAGCCAACATATAAAATATGGATAAAGGGATAATATGTCTTCAGTCCCCGGACCCTTCTTTGAGAATCACTGCAGTACAGTACAGTACAGTACAGTACAGTACAGTACAGTACAGTACAGTACAGTACAGTACAGTACACACACACACACACACACACACACACACACACACACACACACACACACACACACACACACACACACACACACACACACACACACTGCAGATACTGTACAGTAAACAGTATACGAGCAAAATGCACAAACATACATATAGCCTACCTACCATACTTTAACAGTAGCCTAGCTCAGAGAATAGTCTTACAAGTGATTTGAAAACTATTCCATTTATGACTATTGCATGTTTGGCCACGATGGCGTTGGTGTCGCCTGGCAAAAATCATTACAATGTATGAGAGATATCTTTATAGAAATAAGAGCAGCATGCAGAGTGAAACTATAGCGGAGCCAGATGAAATGACACTCTTACCTTATTTAAATAACTAGCAAGTACAGTCAGTGTTGATTTCGTCGACTAAAAACTATGCCGAAAAACGTTTGTCGACTACCTTTTTTTACGGACGAAAACTAAATAAAAACTAATCTATGCTGACTAAGACTAAATATATTAACAATATCGTCAACAAATAAAAACTAGACTAAAATGTATAGGGGGGGCTAGTGGAGAAGAGATCCTGTAGAACTAAAATACAAGTCATTTTATGTTTGCTTGCACTCTGAAAATAGCAGATCTACAAGCCATCAAAGCATTACGACACCATCAAGGCCCGTCCAAAATATATTTTAGTTAACAAAATCAACTGTAGATTTAGTCAGCTAAAATTAGACTAACACTAAAACATTTTAGATCTAAAATATGATTAAAACTAAATGGAATTTTATTCAAAAGACTATGACTAAAACTAAATCTTAATTTGCTGTCAAAATCAACACTGAGTACAGTACAGTACAGTACAGTACAGTACAGTACAGTACAGTACAGTACAGTAGCCTACAGTACAGTATGAATAGCAATTCAAAATGACTGTATGTGAGCGTTTAGCCCCCCGAAAATGTAGAATTAGCATCCCAAATGTAAACAGAATGGGATTATAGCATCCCCTCTAGTGTACGTGACGCTCAAAGAAAGAAACATGCATGCTTAATGCAACTAAATAATTACATTTATGGTAGCTGCTTGCTAGTTATGAAATAATGTATCTTTGTCATTTTGAGAGACATCCGGGGGTGCATTTGGGATCTTTTTTTACCAATTTGTTGAGATTTTGCTCAAATGAAAGCGAATACAAAAAAACAAAAAAATAAACAAATAATTGTAATAATTTCTTAATCTTCTTACCTTGTGAAGAGTTTGAGGAGGGAGAGCCAAGTGTGTGTGTGTGTGTGTGTGTGTGTGTGTGTGTGGTAGACAGACACTCATCTGTGTGCTGAAAACAGACTGTTTTTCCTCTGTATTCTGCATGTTTATTATAATAAAGACACTGGTTTTCTCCCTTGGTTGTTGGTCTTATGTTTTTGTGCGTGCGTGTGTATCTATCCACTCATCTCAGAATCGTTGCTGTCGACACTTCCTACTGTATCTCCATATTCCAACTTTTTGTTGAAATTAATGCCCTATACTTGATTATACTACAGTGTCACGCGACACAAAAGCATCAAAAGTAGCAGACCCACAAGCTCGAAATGCGTTTGGAGCTAGATCTGCTATTTTTGCTACTTTTCAATTTAAATACTGAAAAGTTACAGTTTTGGACATATGAGGTTTCCACCCGACACGACAGAGACGAGATGGCCCTGTGTGCCTGCATTGATTTGAGTATTGAGGAAAAGGGGAGAAAATAAAGAAAATTAACAAGACTATAACAAAAGCTACCTCCAAACAGTGATTTGAGCGGATTGAGACCCTGCCATATTTAGAACACTTGCACTCTCAGTGTTGCATTGTGTCTTCATGGGCAGATTAGCACATTTTTTGTAAACATCAGCAAAAGCTCTGAAGTTATTTTGTGCCCTGCAGGTTTTAACAGCATTATGGGGAAAAACATCTTTCCTACATTAGTATGCAGCAGCAGTTAAGTTGATCAGTTCCTATGAAAACGTTCAATTTTCATAAAAAAATATGTTTGTCCAATAATATCACCTAATTTTAAACCAAGTACTGGTAGGCCTGTTGATCATTTAGATCAGTGGTTCCCAAACTTCTCAGGTCGAGGCCCAAAAGAGAGATTATGCGTTTGCCCGGGACCCAAACTAGTGAAAACAGCAGTTTTACGGTACAAGTGCACAAGCACAATGCGTAATTTTCGCTACTTCTTAAGTATTCTTTTTTATTCATGTAATTTCTTAGATTGGTTTGTTTGTCTGTTTTAAAATGTATACATGTTTAAATGTAGGAAAATATTTTTACTCAAGCTGTTCACGGCTTTCTTTTTTTTTCTCTCTCTCTTTTTGAGCGGTGGTCACAACGCTCCTATACGTGGCGGTGTGTGTGGGTCTGTCTGTCTGTCTGTCTCCGTCCGTGTCTGTATGTAGCTGTAATGAGCTCCGAGTTGCTGAATGCCCTTTCACCTTTTAAGGCAAACCTCGACGCCGTCCGGAACCCTCCTCAGGTCCTAAGCCCAAGAAGTTACCAGATCTTTTTTTAATAAACACTGTCACTAACGCTACACTATACCTTTAAGTTAACACAAACAGGTGTTATAACCTTTCTCATTTGTATAAACCTACTATTACTGTATATGCACCTTTCTCTGAATAAAGACTGAACTGTCTAATGAGACCCTCTTTAACTGGTGAATTTCATTACTTTCTACAGCAACTATTTATTTTAAAGACCAGGCTATGCACCTTACTTTAGAAATGTAGACCTTAGGTCTGAATGGAGAATGCAAAACCACAAAGACAATGAAAAGTATGAGTCTGGTACCTTGTAGCTCTCACCAAGGGCTGTTTATGGAGAGAAGCAGCTTGACTTATTTGATACAAAGAGCCCACTGCGGACAAACTGTCCATCCGGTTAGGGTTGGGAATTTGTATTTTATTGTCTGCCAAGCATACCCAACTGACACCTGCACGCGCAGTGTCAGTCTCTGAGAAGGTGAAAAGACTTTTAAATTAAGAACATATACTTGTTGATTCTTACCAAAAGTCTAACTCAGCTCCACAGCCAGAAGTTACTTCGAGTGCCCTGAGGTACTAACACCTCTGTCCCATGGAAGCGGAACTTCCCCGAAGGGAAGTTAAAAAGTCAAAACCTTAAAAGTTGTAAACTCTAGAAAATGACTTCAGACAAACACCAGATAAAAGTGAATAATAAAACTTTAGTGAATGAAGACAGTTACAAATTAAAAATCACCAATACAATAATTGGCAATGAAAATAACAAAGAGAAGTACAGTATGAGTACTTAACTAAAACAGAGTCAAAACTCTCTAAGTAGATAGACAGGAACTGCTGGTGCAAAGTCCAAAAATTGCACTAAGTACAAAAAGGTAGGCTTCCTTCCAGCCCCCGAAGGGGCTGGTAATAGCTACAACAACTCCAAACACACTCTTCAGACTGAAGCAGGAGACACGGAGCAGTCTCCTTTATACAGAGGTCCGTCGCGTCACACTTGGCGTGATTTACACACAGAACATATTTTAGCACACACACGCTGTCACGCGTACATGCACGTACATGCACTAACACGCACATCTTTGCAAAATCAGACAGTCAAGGTCAGGCTAGGACTCCCCTATTCATGCAAGATTGGGGAGTGTCCGCTCTCGTTTTAGAAGTCTCTGGGAAACCCGCTCTCCCCCAGAATGTCATATCTCATGTTGACAGATAGAAGCAGTGGCGAAATTAGACCTTATTCCCCATGGGTTTTCAGATCAGGGGGGCCCTGATCAAAGGGGCCCGGGTCTGGGGGGGGTCACGCACGCGCGCGAAGCGGGGGGGGTCACGCACGCGCGCGAAGCGGTTTTTCGCGGATTTGAACGCGTTTTATTCGGGTTTCCGCGGTTTATTTCTTTGCAAGCTGTATACCATTTGAAAGCTAAGATTCTTGTGATTCTGAATCCGCAAACCATTTGATTATAGCACCAAAACTCAAGTCCGACATAAACAATAAAGCCACTTAGCCACAACAGTGTACATTAGCCAGCAGGCAGCATAGCATTAGCATCCATTCCATCATCATTACTCTAACTCTAATATAATATAGCCACGAGTCACGACTCACCAAGTGTTGAGTTAGGATGAGAGGAGCAGAGGACGATGTGTAATGCCTTTATAGCCTACATGGTCTTCAAGGTCTTGTCTTGGTGTTATTCCTTATGCCTGTAGTGTGTTGTTCATTTCACCATGAGTCCATAATACGCACGGAAGACAGAGAGGTAAAGGGACTTCCTATGAAAGCCATTTCCTCTCTGCACAGAAGCGCATTTCAAAACAAAAGCCTTTATTTTATTTTTTTCATATACAATCGATCATTCAACATGTTTATTTTGAAATTGTCCTGGAAATATAAGTAGCCATAGCCCCTACTACGCGTTTGTGTTGATGATAGCCAGCTTGCAGCGCAGGGGAGGAAAAAAAGCTGGCGCTTCCTCAAGTCAATAATGCTAAAATAAAAGCATTTGTACTGTTGTGAGGGGGCCCACCGCCCACAGATTAGGAAAGTAGGGCCCTGGGACCCCTAATATATTGGAAATGACAAAATACATAGAATATCCTAGTATGAATTTATGTAGATATGGGCCCATTCTTTTATTTAGGCCTATTAAAAACAATTTTTATTTTCGACACTAGGGGGGGCCCTTGGGTTATTAAAACCCAAAAACCCGTCCAATCTACGCTTGTGGATAGAAGATAAGAGCTTGTTAGCGTGGCCAGCTGCGGAGTCCAAACAAGTTCAAGGCCATCTTGGTGCTGGATGCACGAACACAGAACAGCCCCGTCAGCAGCCCGTCCTTCTCTCTCCATTCAGTACACACAGTGCATAGGGCCTCAAAGGACAGGGTGCCACATTCTTGGGGTCACAGGCGGGACCCCTAACAGTAGCCTACAGTACCTTTTATGACCACACATGTTAAGGGAGGGGCGCTGTTGTTCAGGATAGGCCAGGCACACTCACACACATACGTTCAGGCCAGGCCAAGCTCTCTCTATTGGTGAGCAAGTGTGGCTCTCTCACTCATTCACTCACTCACTCAATTCAATTCAAAAATTCCATTCAATTGAATTCAATTAAATTATTGCGCAGCCTCCACGACCACCGCTCAGTTCACACGTGTGTGATTTTTTTTGTAGGTCCCTATTCGTTTTTGGGTCCACAATTTTGTATTTGTGTTGTTGCTCCCTGGTCCCTCTTCCCCAGAAGGACCACAATGGAAACAATAGCCTTCGGCTACCTTGTGTATTTATCTTTTTTTACATTTATTTTCAATAAAGTGCTCAATCAATCAATCAATCAATCAATCAATCAATCAATCAAAAAGTTAAATACAATAGGGGTTCTTGGGTGGCGCAAGGTAAAAGTGTCCTGCCCACTGCCGTGAAGACTAGGGGTTTGCAAATCGTGTAAAGTAACAAATTACTATTAAGTAAAAGTTACTATCATCATATTATTTGCATTAGTGAGGGCCAATTATATGAAGATAGGTTGAAAATGGGTGATGTCGTCCTTTACGTCACAGCTTCAATTGACAAAAATACACATGATATATTGAATTGACAAGAGAGAGTCTAGCACAGAAAATGTATTCCAGTATAAAAATCACAAGTAAATGTCCTAAGTTGTTAAGTAAAGCTCCGCAATTGTGGCAATAACAAGGGCCTGTTAGGATTTAACAAATGTCTCCATCTTGCAAAAGGTGTTATCAAGGGACCCAGGTGGACCTCAGCAGACGTATGTCGTGTAGTTAAAGATGGGGTGGCGCGCCAGACGAAGGTCATAGCGTACCTAACCAAACTTCAAGGTCTGACGCCAGGAAAGTTGTGTAACTACCAGTAAATGTGGCATGCATACAAATCCCTCAGGTCCAAGATAAGGCCAGATGGCCATGTTATGGCAAAAGTATATTGTTGAGATGATTTATAGATGAGGGATAATAAATAAAACCCAATGTCGAGGGTAGATGAGCCTCAGACAATCTGTAACACGTCATCATGTCTTTGTAGACTTAACCTCTGCATTGCAGAAACAACAACACGCTTGAGATTCAACATTTGTCTCACGGCTCTTGATCAATTCTCTGGAGGAAGAACCCAGTCACAGAAATCCACAACAAAAGAAAACTGAATTAATAAATAAGTAAAGGTTAAATTAAACAAAGTATCGTAATGGCAGGCCAAGGTGCCTATTGGCCTGAGGATGTTGGTGGAGGAATTGTTATAGAGCTCATCAACCAGGGTGCCGGGGTGAATACTAAGCAAGATTCATTGCAGTATGCCTAATAGATTATGACATATCTTGTAAACGAGTGGATAACGTGGCCTATGGTTCGCACTAGAGCAGGGGTCTTCAATGTTTTTCAGGCCAAGGACCCCTTAGCTCATGAGCGATGAAGCAGGGACCCCCACTACATTGTATAACATTTGATCACTTCATAGACTTGTTTGACAGGATGTTGGATTCATGTTAATTTTCAAACATTTCCGTTTCCGTCAATACTTACTGTAGTAACCCTGACCTTGCTTTCACTCAGTACTTAGCCTAGTCTTCTTTCCCTTTACACCAAACCTCTTTGACGAAAATAGGCGGATGTGCTATCTCCGAATAGGGATGATAGTGGTTAATGGAAAATATATATTCTATCTTACACAAAGATCCCCCCTCCTGTAGTAACTCTAAGGACCCCTAGGGGACCCGGACCGGCGGACCCCCTGTTGAAGACCCCTGCACTACTAGAGGAATTAAGGCTACGGTGCCACCAAACTATAGAGTTCACCCTATGTGGAGCATGAATGTGCACTGCACAGCAAATTTCATGGCAATCCAGCCAGACAGCAGTTTTCGAAGCTGTCTTGTTTGAGACCAGACCAAAGCATCGGACGGACTGAGCAGCATTACAATTCAAGCTCCGCTCCCTGCAGGGCTGAAAAGAAAGCAGGTTGCAACTTAGTGTGGGATGGATGTCATTTGTTTCCAGCCAGAGTCTTTGTCTGCCGCTGTGCTACTAAGTATGCAGGTTGTGCTCCTGTTACTAAAGGGGAAAACAGGTACTTCTAATTTCGCTCTTATGGACATTCTAATGTGGATGAACTTCTCCATAAATGCTTCAAATTACAGTACTCATGCGCACTCACACAGACAATCATGCCTTCATCATATACCGCATGTCTCTCTTCCACACACTCCCACACAGACACTGACACATATAATAACTAGAGTCACAAAGTGCTTGACAGAAGAATCCATAAGACAAAGAGGAATCCACAATACAAAGACAAAACAGCACATCACAAAGCATTTTTCTTTCTTTATTTTTTTAATAAACAAAATACAATAAAACAAATGACATACAATCAATAGTGCTGGGGATTGAAAGCAGCTCTATGCAGGTGATCTTTCAGAAGGGATTTAAAACAGAGGACAAAGACCCAGCAAGCCTTATCTCTTCGGGCAAGGCATTTCAAAGTGTCAGGGCTCTAAAGGCAAAGGCACCTTCCACCTCTTGTTTTATATTGGCAATCTGGAACGTTCAGCAGTGAGGATCTGAGACCATGCTATTGAATGTTGGAGTCTCCATAGGAATAGCAGGGGCCACAAGTTGGGGGTCCTGGAGCCCTACCTATACCTATATATAGGTGATTTAGTCTCTCACAGCCATCAGTATTCCAAACACAAACATGCTAACTGCCTTTTCCCATTCCGCTCATCTCTTCATTCCCCTGCTATCAGAAATGCCTCCGGAGTAATACGATCGAAATGGGAGCACTTTCTCGTGGCCCTAGCCTCCTTATCGTCCGACAACTATTTATATCCAGACACATGAAGCAGCTCAGAAGAGTGTGTTCAATTTGGCTGTGGATCAATTTCCATGGTGTTTTGATGCCACTCAGTCTTTTACCCATACAGCAACAAATATGTGTATTTCATTTATTTTACGTTTTATCTTTATAATATTTATGTCACGTTTTTTTTGCGTCTCAGAGAATTAGAGAAACGGAGCGCTTGCCGTGCCGCACAGGGCGGAACAAGCGGTCGCCACAACAACGTCCTCCAGGCGGAGCCACTCGATTGTCCACGACATTGCAAGCGGCGCGAAGGCCAGCGGACCTTGGTCCTGCTCTTCGCCCCCGAGCGCCGCAGGCGCGAGTGGCCGCAAAGAGCGGGCCAGGGCCGCGCGGCCGGCGGAGCGCCGCGCGAGTTACGAAGCTGTGGTGAATGCAATCGTTGAACTACGTGGTGAACTACAAAACGAGCGCTCTTACCACAGTCTCCCTGAGTTACCCAGTTACCCTGTAACATTTACACACATGGGAGAGAATATATTTGTTGGTGGACAGAATGTACGCTACATATCGTTGCTGTCGGGCAGAAACCTCTTATCTCCATATTCTAACTTTTTGTGTTTTTTTCGTGAATGAATAATGCCCTATACCTGATCACACTACAGTGTCACACAAAAGCACCAAAAGTAGCAGATCCGCAAGCTCGATTGCGCCCTGTTTTGAGCTTATAGATCTACTACTTTTGATACTTTTGAATTTGAACCCTGAAAATTAATAGAGTTTTGGAGTTTTATGAGTTTTACAGAGACGATATGGAAAATGCTCTAAAATATTTACAAATACAGTACTTGTTAAATTTTGTATATTCTCAAACATTTTGTAGTACAAGTTTACAGTATGTGTTAAGGGTGTGGGTGGTGGTGGAGAAGGTGGACAAGTCCTCAGAGAATGCAAAAATAATTGCTAAGCTGCAAGATATTTGGTGCCGATCAGTCCAGTAGTTTGCAAGATTAGGCCTGGAGAGATATAGACAGAGACAGACAGACAGTAGATGTAGATGGTTTGCCTCCTATACAGAGCACAATCTGACATACAGAGCCATGCAATAAAAATAAGAATTTTGGCCTCTATTTTCGTCCATGCCTTACCCCTTATCCGTCAACTTTTTGGCCATGTTTTACTATTTTGAAAAACATTTTTGAATATTTCAAATAGTTTTTTTTTCTTGTTTTTTTTTTTTTTTTTTAATTTATCCCTCGATTTTGTAACCCATTTTTCACCCGGTGTTAATGCCTAAGGTGTAATGGGTCTACCTTCCCTCTGCCAACCTGGGGAGAGCCCCGAACTGAGCCCATGCATCCTTCAGTGCATGAGGAGTGAGCAGGCCGCTTCTTATCACCTGACAGGGGGGAGCTTCCCCGGTTGGACGTAACAAGTGGAAGGAACACGTTATTCCAACCAGTTCCTTTCCCCTCCATAAGGAGCCCTGGCTGGCCAGGGGGAGGCATTATAGAGACCAGGATTACTGCATGTTTTTGTGAGGGTATCTACCCTAGGAGACATGGGGAGAACATGCAAATTCCACACAGAATGGTCCTTTCGCCAATCCCCAACTAGGGTGTGGGCTGATGACGCGGAGGAGAGAACAGGTCCCCAGCGCCAACAGCGTCACTCTGCGGGAACCGAACCCAGGACCTTCTAGCTGTGAGGCGACAGCGCCATACCAACTGCGCCACAGTGTCCCAATATTTCAACCAGCTGATCTACTGTACAAGCTCACAACGGCTATTTGAAGTATTTGGATTCTTTTCCCCCCCAAAGTAGTAAAATAAGGCAAAGAAGTTTAGGGATGGATGAAAATATTTCTCTTTGTCTTTTAATGCCATTGTATGCCCTATGTATCACTTTGATTTGCCTTAGTGTATGAAACGTGGCTTTGCACATCCATGGATTCAACCATCCGTCTTCTGCCAAGTTTTAGGTGCAGTCTGAACACATTCTGCTGTCACTGCATCACAGAAAAACTCAAGAACCAGTCATGTAACATACAGTCATGTAGTGGAAAGCTCAGCAAAGTCTGTATTGTAGCCAATTGAAGAAGACCCATCATTTCACTGAAAAGCTTCTTTGCTTCTTATGATAGATTACATCTATTCCCCCTGTACCCTTTGGAAAAGGCACTTAATGTGCCCTGGGAGCTCAAGATTGAAGAAGGCGCTCAAGAATAATAGTTCCAATTTACCAGGCTTATGATCGCCATAACTTAACTATTAACCATACATACAGTATTTGTAATGCTATTTTTACCTGCTGTGCCCAAGCTCTTTGAAAATATCTCTGTAGTCCGTCAGAAACCACTGGTTTCTGACGGACTACAGAGATATTTTCAAAGAGCTGGATGTTTTTCTCATTTCCTGACATTTTTACATTTTGAAGATAGCTGGTTTCAAACCAGCTATCTTCAAAATGTAAAAATGTCAGGAAATGAGAAAAACATCCAGCTCAAGTGGAGTTAGGTTAGGTTTTGGCCGAGTACTTTTTGTCCGTATGAGCACGGTATGTCCGTATGAGCACAGACTCCATGTATGGAGGTGAATGACGCCACGGACAGAACGGCCCATATAAGGAGATACCGCTCACCTTGCACAGGTACTATTTTTTTAACCAACACACAGACGTAAAGGGTGTTCAATAGCACTGATTTATGAAAAGAAAATAAGAAAAAAGAATGTGTTAGCTGGTTTCTGCCAGACAGTGATGATATGATTTTGGGGTATCTCATTCAACAGATGTGCCAGTAACCTAAACACAAAGAGTATACATACACATGGCATTATTTATGCCATGCAGAGGTTAAGTCGACAAAGACTGATAGTGCCGGTAAAGATTATCTGAGGCTCATCTACCCCGACAATATATACCGCCATTATCCCCCTCGTCTTTCAATACTACAAATCATGTCATGTGCTTAAAGATGCAGGGCCAAGTGCCATGATTTTTTTCTCCCCTAAAACATGATGATCAGGTATTATGATTATACTAGGAGGAAGAATTCTTCAAATGATTTTATGTGGCCACAACCACCAGTTCATTAGTTATGCCTGGTTGTCAGGTGGGTGGTGACCCAGCTGAAGTTAGCCACACTCACAGTGTTGGGTGAATGGTAAAAGGGGAGGGGATGAATATATGATGTCATTTAATCTGTGTTTTTCGTCTGGGCCTTTTGACAAAGAGGCTTTCAGCTTTCAGGAAGTAAACACAAATACACGGGGAGGACACATCTGCACATTATAACTCCGCCCGGTGGCCTATTAGAATTATGTTAACTTCATAAGCACATACAAAACAGAAAAAGTACAAAACTATGGCACCACCTCTTTTTACAATAGACTTTTGCCATAACATGGCCATCTGGCCTTGTTTTTGTCTTCCTGAGGGATTTAGGTACGTGCCACATTTAATGGTAATTCTAATTACACAACTTTCCCGGCATGAGATCTTGTTTGTTCCCCGATTCCCACCATCTAAAGTTTGGTTAGGTCACTCTATGTCTGTCTGGCATGCCACCCCATCATTAACTGTCTACTGGCCGTACGTCTGGTGAGGTCCATGTCGGTCCCTTTATCTGCTGAGGTCCACCTGGGTGCCTTGATAACACTTTTCGTGAGACAAAGACATTTGTTATTTTCTCTGGTCGCCGAACAAGAACACACCGGACATTCCAATATGCTGAACTGAGAGAGATACAAGAAATCACCAATCCTATACATCTTTTAAATGGTAGTGTAGATTTTGATTTGTGTTTTAGATTTTTTGAGTTTTAGATTTAAGTGTTATATTGTAATCTGAAAAAGAATTCAGTGTTTTTTTTACTTTTGATCATGCTGAATAAACATAAATAAAACATTTATTTTTTTATTGACAGAGTTGTGGAGTGTTACAGTAACCATTTATTGACATGTACTTGTGATATACTGTATTGAATTATCCTGTAATAGTCTTTCTTATTATTTAAAGTGGCACTATGTAGCCTAACATTTCTTTAATTTACAGTATAACTTATAAAAGTGACTGAGGTGCTTGTATTTTGTCTCCCTGCTCTTCTATTGAGACTTTTAGATTGTGTCAAAGGTCATGTCTCTCACCTAGACAGAGGATCTGACACACATTTTAATCTGATGTTTAGCAACTTGCAATTTAGGCATTTAGCAGACGCTAATCCAGAGCGACTTACAATAGCAAAGTAATACAGTATTCCATACATCAACACCAATACATCAAATGCATAGATTGTAATCTATACATTGTAATCTAAGAAAAACATAGGTAGACCAAGCACCTATTCAGTAAAACTAATAACAAATGTAAATGTATGTAGGTCATTGAGGGTAGGCAAGCACTACGGTAAGTGCTATGGGCTAAAGTGGAGTCTGAAGAGGTGTCTTCAGACCACGGCGGAAGCTAGGGGGTGAGTCTGTCGTTCTAAGTGCAACAGGGAGTTTATTCCACAGTTTGGGGGCCAGTAAGGCTTAAAGATTTGTTTTATCCCCTGAGAAAGCAGGCAGGCTCTATTAGCTGAATGGTAAAAATGTCAGCACTTGTGCAAGAAACCGGGTTCAAATCCAGGGTTAGAAGAGGGAAGTTACATCGTGCAGCTTTAATTGATGCCGCTGGTCCACTATACACACAAAACGTGTTTTCTTGGACTGGTATTTTGAAAAACTGACGTATGTGTAAAGAAGGCTTTCATATAATAGGCCTACTTGCCAGCCTTAGTCGTAACGGATACCACCGCAAGACTGTGTTCAGGAGGCCTGGATCCCCATAAATGGAGATAACTGAGCTAATCAATTATGACATCCCCATACATGGAGATAACTGACTTATCCAAGTCTGACATCACATACTCCCTCCTGGAACTCCATATATGGAGCTACCCAACAAAACTTTCTAACTTATCTAGGTCTCACCTAACCAGTAAGACGCCTAAGCGCGAAAAGTGACATTGAGGTTGCGCCATCTGTCTTGGCCATATATGGATTCTGTCGTCTGACATCATACATACAATCCCTTTCATGCCCATAAATGGAGATCAATTTTATGCCCATAATATGGGCATAAATGCGTATATTATATGGAGATCCCTGATCTGAGTATCTGACATCACTGTGATGTCACCTGTGATGTCACAGTGATGTCTCAGACTTTTATGCCCATATATGGAGATCTCTGCTCTGAGTATCTGACATCACTTGTCACCTGTGATGTCACAGTGATGTGTCAGGGGAACCACAGTGTCAGGCGTTATAGGCAGAGATACGTTCAAGCTGTGACGGTTCACAGACTAAACTGCGACCTACGGTCGCAAAATAAACTCCATATTTGGACCTAAGCCGATCTACAGCTCTATATGGAGCCGGCAAGGACATCTAGTGCTGACATCAGTCTGGTGGTCTCTGATGTCTCCAGCACACAGCCAAGCACTATAGAGGGTGGCCATTGCCTCTTGAGCTCAGAATGCAAGCAGTACTCATGGTGATGTCAGAAGAGAGACAAAGAAGAGTGACAAAGAAGAGTGACAAATTAATGAGGGATTTTGAGTGTCTGACTGGATCTGGTCACAATCATCTATCTATAAATGCGACAAATCTCTGTCTGTTTGTTTGTTTGTTTGTTTGTTTGTAATCCGCGTATCTCGAGAACCGTTCGTCCCACCGGCTTCAGATTCGGCACGCGCGTTCCCCGCCGCCGCGCGGAGTGCAGTGCCGGGCCCGACCCGACCCGACTCGCGGTTTTCCGAAACCGGCGCGAAACGTTCGGAATCTCCTTATGCGGAGCTGATTGTTGACATCAGGCTGTTCCGGAGGAAATCGGCGCAAGCGCTGAGTCATTGTGACATCACTTCATAAAAGGCTCTGACATCACGTACGCCACATGAGTCAACACAAATTCTCTGTGAATGTGTATGTATGTATGTAATCCGCGTATCTCGAGAACCCTTCTTCCCACCGGCACGCGCGTTCTCCAGATATGGGCATAAAGTCTGACATCAGAGTTTTCCGCAACCGGTACTGTGTGTGCAGAGATCTTCATATATGGGCATAAGTGGACAAAGTCAAACAGATGGTCAAAACGGGTCCTATGACAACAGGTATATTGGGGTTTGCATTAAAGGCTGGGGCATTCATGGGGTTTGCATTAAAGGGTGGGGCATTCATTCCCTATTTCAAATTCGGCACGTGCGTTCCCCACCGCAGCAGGTAGTGCAGTGCTCGGCCTCGACCCGACCCGATACACGATTTTCTGGAACCAGCACGAAAGGTTCGGATTCTGATGTCTGACATCAGGATTTTCTGGAACTGGCACTGTGTCTGCATAGATCTCCATATATGGGCATAAAATGGATGCAGACAGACAAATACAGATATCTCCATATATGGGCATAAATGGACACAGGCAAACAGATGGTCAAAGATCTCCATATATGGGCATAAAGTGGACGCAGACAGACAGATACAGATATCTCCATATATGGGCATAAATGGACACAGGCAAACAGATGGTCAAAACGGGTCCTATGACAACAGGTATAATGGGGTTTGCATTAAGTTTGTCTCCTCCTCCATCTGTTTGTCTGTGTCCCTTTATTCCCATTATGGAGATCTCTGTATCTGTCTGTGCCTCCGACTGTGTTGCAGACACAGTGCCGGTTCCCCCTTTAATGCAAACCCCATTATACCTGTTGTCATAGGACCCGTTTTGACCATCTGTTTGAAAAAGCGACAGAAATCTCATATATGGGCATAAAATGGACGCAGATAAACATATATCTCCATATATGGCATATATGGGCATACAATGGATGCAGAATCACAAAGATCTCCATATACGGGCATAAAAGGGACACAGACAGACAGATACAGAGATCTCCATATATGGGCATAAAATGGACGCAGATAGACAGATATCTCCATATCTATCTATAAATGCGACAAATCTCTGTCTGTTTGTTTGTTTGTTTGTTTGTTTGTAATCCGCGTATCTCGAGAACCGTTCGTCCCACCGGCTTCAGATTCGGCACGCGCGTTCCCCGCTGCGGCGCGGAGTGCAGTGCCGGGCCTCGGCCCGACTCGGCATGCGGTTTTCCCGAAGCGGCGCGAAACGTTCGGAATCTCCTTATGCGGAGCTGATTGTTAACATCAGGCTGTTCCTGAGGAAATCGGCACAATCGCTGACTCATTGTGACATCACTTCATAAAAGGCTCTGACATCACGTACGCCAGGAGTCAACAAAAAATCTCTGTGAATGTGTATGTATGTATGTGAATCTCGAGAACCGTTCTTCCCACCGGCACGCGCGTTTACTGTCAATATTCCAGGATGACCTCCCACTTGGGTAATGACGCCCCCTGGCGATCATTCAGAGAAACTACTTCAGCTCCCGTACTAACGTAGGTAGGAAGGGCCTGTCACTCAAACCGGAGTGACCCGCCTCCAGGCTATATAAGCCCCCGGAGGCGGAAGTAACATCCTCTTTTCACTCTCTGCGATATCACATTCAGATAAGTTGAAACTCAGCCTTTGTATTATTATTCTTCGCGCATTAGCCTAAAGCGGTGGCATTGGAGTCGCCCACCGGCGAGTGTTGAATTAACCCGTACTTAAGAATACTTATTCTTGTCCCGTCCTAAAACGACGGTTATTTCCTTCTATAACAAAGGATTATTACTGCTTGTTCAGGCCTCCGCCGAAGCAAGCGTGGCATAGCATTAGCCGTTAGCTTGTTAGCTCGTCTGCTCTTTGTTAACGTTAGCTACACTGCTTACCGCTTGTTCAGGCCCTGCCCGAATCAAGCGTGGCCTAGCTTTAGCCGTTAGCTTGTTAGCTCGTCAGCTTCCTTTGTTAACGTTAGCTACACTGCTTCGCTATGAACCCTCTTGCTTTCTGCCGAGGGAATGTATGTTTGTTCTGCTGTTAGCTTGTTAAGGCCTCTGCCTGAACCAAGCGTGGCCTAGCATTAGCCGTTAGCTCGTTGCTCGACAGCTTCCTTGTTAACGTTAGCTACGTGTTTCGCTATGGTCCCTCTTGCCTTTCTGCCGAGGGAATGTATGTTTCTGCCTGAACCAAGTTTGGCCTAGCATTAGCCGTTAGCTCGTTGCTCGACAGCTTCCTTGTTAATGTTAACTACACTGCTTCGCTATGGTACATCGGTTCCACCTGGCTAGGGCAGGCCTCGGAGCCTGCGCTCCACCAGGAGGGCTTAACGCTCTGGATCCTACAGCCCAGGCTGTCCGCCCCAGGCGGCCCGCACCGATAGTCAAGGTGCGGCGCTGCCGTCCGGGGCACCGCTTGTTCAGCAGCGCGCCTTGGTCAAGATGGCGCCAAGCGACGTGAGACACCGCCTGCCGTGCAGCCGACCGCAGCTAGCTCCACTGTCACTGGAGCTGGCGGGTCTGGCGGAGTTACCGCGAGGAAGGTGACTAAGAAGTCTAACAATATCCCTCCGGTGACCATTTCTCCCACGGGCGCGGTGCCTAAAGAGTAGCGTTGTGAGGTGACCGTCGGAGACGTCCCCTTCGACGTGAACTTTAGCAAAACAGTCCGATCCTTCAGGCGCGAATCGGACCTGAGCTCCAGTCAGAGCTAGGGTTCGTACTCAGGATACTCTGAGGACGAGAAGGAGGAGGACATGGCGGAGGAGGATGGCTCTCGCCCTGTCTTTACAGTGAAAGGTAAGGCCCCTGCGGCGCCAGCACTTCAACTGCCCCTCCACCCGCCAGTCAGGCGGGTGGAGCGGGTGGAGCGATGGCAGAGGACGTTGGTTTTCTGCAACGGAGATGTTGGATTCACTAAAGCGCTACAATCCTCATGGAAGTTACACAAGCACAATCTTTTCTGGGTTCTGTCAGACCCCAGTATAGAGTGGTGGGCACGACGTTTATTTTCTGTACCCCGCGTCGGGGAAATGAAAATGAGAATGTCGATGTATATGCCTCCTGTGTCCCAGATAGATCTGTTGAAAGAACAAAGTCTGTTTCTGTCCAACTCTATTGCACTAGCACAGATGACTCCATCTTGCATGACTCCTGTAAAAGTGTTGAAGTCCTGTCAGGACTTTTTAATCAATCACGGGTTTTATCAGCAACCAGTATTGTTAATGTCAAACATTTATATGGTTCCTCTTACACGCGAGGGGAATATCCCTCGCGTGAACAATGCAATGAATTTAACGATGAGTCACTAATTCTGTCGGCCTACTATGAGCCCTCGTCACGGGACAAGCATGAAGGCCATAGCGCAGGTATTAAACGTAAAAGTTCCTCCCCTGTCAGGGGAGAATGCTTTAGTTGCGGACATTGTAGAGGGGGATTGTGTTGGGGCAGGGGTCCGTGGTGTCACCCGGTTCCCCTCCCCCCAAACAAGGACGTTTATTTTTCCCCGCGTTGGGGAAATAAAAATGAGAATGTCAATGAATATGCCTCTTGTGTCCCAGATAAATCTGTTGAAAGAACAAGTCTGTTTCTGTCCAACTCTATTGCACAGACGACTCCATCTTGCATGCCTCCTGTAAAATTGATGTAGTCCTGTCAGGACTCTGTAGTCAATCACAGGTTTTATCAGCAACCAGTAATGTTATGTCAAACATTTAGATGGTTCCCCTTACACGCGAGGAGAATATCCATCGCGTGGTCAATGCAATGAATTAACAATGAGTCACAAAATTCTGCCGGCCTACTAATGAGCCCTCGTCAAGGGACAAACATAAAGGCCTTAGGACAGGGGCTAAGATAAATGCATGCCTCCTGTAGTAATGATGAAGTCCTGTCAGGACTCGTTAATCAATCACAGGTTTTATCAGCAACCAGTAATGTTAATGTCAAACAATTATGTGGTTCCTCATGCGCGCGAGTGGAATATCCCTCGCGTCGACAATATGACTCCTTTATGCATGCCTCCTGTAAGAATGATGAAGTCCCGTCAGGACTCCTTAATCAATCACAGGTTTTATCAGCAACCAGTAATGTTAACGTCAAACAATTATGTGGTTCCTCATGCGCGCGAGTGGGCTTTCCCTCGCGTGAGCGATGCTATGAATTTAACTTTGAGTCAGAAATTCTGTCGGCCTACTATGAGCCCGGGTCAAGGGACAAGCATAAAGGCCTTAGAGCAGGTATTAAACGTAAAAGTTCCTCTCCTGTCAGGGGAGAATGCTTTAGTTGTGGGCGAGTCTGTTTATCAGTCGAATCGCTTTGTTCTTCCTGTCTCTCTATCGAGCGAAGTGCGAACGCTTCCGGTGACACCGGATACGGATTCGCTCGCTCCCCGCTTCCGGTCCCGCCGCAAAATAGCTCCGCTAGTCAAGCGGTACAACCAGAAGGTGTTTCCGCCATGCGGCCTATTGAACCCTTGCGCTCCGCATCCGGTCGTTCCGGATACGGATACGCAGGTCTCCCGCTTCCGGTCCAGTCGCCAAATAGCTCCGCCGTCACGGAAGCACAGTGGTGGGGTTTCTCTCTCTCAAAACACGCTAGCACGCTGCGCGTGCCAGTGGAAGTTATGCGTAAAAGTTCCTCTCCTGTCAGGGGAGAATGCTTTAGTTGTGGGCGAGTCTGTTTATCAGTCGAATCGCTTTGCTCTTCCTGTTGCTCTATCGAGCGAAAACCGAACGCTTCCGGTTTCACCGGATACGGATTCGCTAGCTCCCCGCTTCCGGTCCGGCCGCAAAAAGCTCCGCTAGTCAAGCGGTACAATCAGAAGGTGTTCCCGCCTTGCGGCCTATTGAACCCCTGCGCTCCGCATCCGGGTGTTCCGGATACGGATACGCAGGTTCCCCACTTCCGGTCCGGCCGCCAAAAAGCTCCGCCGTCACGGAAGCACAGTGGTGGGGTTTCTCTCGCTCAAAACACGCTAGCACGCTGCGCGCGCCAGTGGAAGTTATGCAACCCGAGCCATTGGGTATTTCGAACGATAACCAGGGGTTACAGGTTACAGTTCGCAGACATACCCCCGCTTTCGAGCAGGGTTATTCATACCAGGGCGCGTGGTTTAAAAGCAAATCTTTTGAGAGAAGAGATCAGCTCCTTGCTAAGCAAGGGTGCTATAGTGGAGCTGGACAGGACCCAATCCCGCATGGGATTTTGGAGCCGTTATTTCCTGGTGCCCAAAAAGGGGGGGGGGCTACGTCCCATCCTGGACCTAAAGGCACCAAACGTGTACCTGAAGAAATACGTTTTCAGGATGCTAATTGTACCCACCATGTTACGGTCGGTCAGGCAAGGGGATTTCCACTGTTCAGTGGATCTGAAGGATGCTTATCAGCACGTCCAGATTTATCCCCCACACAGGAAATTCCTACGGTTCGCCTTCGAGGGTCGCCTGTACGAGTATACAGTACTCCCTTTCGGTCTGTCACTGAGCCCGAGGGTTTTCGTGAAAGTGACCGAAGCAGCCATCGCCCCGCTGAGACAGCAGGGCGTCAGGTTGGCGACGTACATCGACAATTGGATGATTTCAGCGAGCTCCGCCCACGAAGTGGCGCGTCTCACACAAGTGGTTTTGGCTCACCTGAAGGCCTTAGGTTTCATAGTCAACCACGGCAAGAGCATGCTGACTCCAGCAAGTCGTCTTACATTCATTGGGGTCCTTCTGGACTCATCCGACATGTCGGCCCGTCTCTCAGAGGAGAGGGTGGACAGGTTTCGGGAATGTCTCGACTCCTTTCAAGTGGGCCAGGAGGTCACTTACAGGAGTTGCATGGTACTGACGGGAATGATGGCTTCCGCAGTACATCTGTTGCGTTTGGGCAGGTTTCATATGAGACCTTTTCAAAGATGGATGTTATCCCTCGGGATCCCGCCCTCCTTGAAGTACAAGAAGGTTACGGTTTCCCCTTCCTGCGCGATCGCCCTGTCTCCGTGGCTGGTGGAGGGGTTCCTCACCAGCGGAGTCTCGATTGGCGAGGTGGTTTCCCGCAAGTCGATCACGACAGACGCCAGTCTCAGTGGATGGGGAGCCACTTTCGAGGGGCGCACAGCGCAGGGGCTTTGGCCTCTGGAGATGAGGGGTCGTCACATCAACTATTTGGAGTTGATGGCTATACTCCTGGCGCTCAAGCATTTCGAGCCTTGGATTTTGCATTGTCACGTCCTGGTCAGGACAGACAATACGACGGCCATGTTTTATGTCAACAAACAGGGGGGCCTGTCGTCGTTGCCACTGGACCGTCTGGCTCGAGAATTGACGGTTTGGTGCTTGTCGCGCCTCAAGTCGATCAGGGCCTTACACGTCCCAGGTCTCCTCAACAGCGGAGCAGATCTCCTGTCCAGGGGAGGTTCTCGCTACGAGGATTGGTCTCTCCACCCCAGGGTGGCGAGCCAGATTTTTCGCAAGTTCGGTCAGCCAGTGGCGGACCTGTTTGCGTCAGCGGAGAATACGAAGTGTCCGTTGTTCTTCGCGGTGAAGGGCAGTCCTCCCTTGGGGTTGGACGCCTTAGCGCACACGTGGCCGAGAGGTCTACTGTACGCGTTTCCCCCCTTCGACTTAATCCGACCCACTCTGGAGAGAGTCAGGAGGTTCGGTCTGGAGATGCTCCTGGTGGCTCCCTACAAGGGCACGTGGAGGTCGGCGATCGCCCCTCTCCTTTGCGAACCGGGTTGGCAGCTGCCTCAGTGCAGGGATCTGTTGAGTCAGGCCAGGGGGGAGATCTTCCACCAAGACCTGCAGGTCCTAGACCTGTGGGTTTGGCACGTGAAAGGTTAAACCTGCTGGCGGCTGGTTTTTCTTCTGAAGTGGTTGCTACCATTCAGAGTGCTAAGGCGCCTTCTACGAGGGCGTCTTATGATGGAAGGTGGAATGCCTTTGAGGACTGGTGTGAGTCGCGTGTTCCACCGGTGGTGGCCCATGTGGCGTCAGCCCAGGAAATTCTGGAATTTATGCAGGACCGCTTGAGAAGTGGTCTTGCATTTTCTACCCTTAGGGGGTATTTGGCGGCTATTAATGCCTGTCACCTGGGGGTGGCGGGCAAGGCACCTTCTAAAGTCCCGGAGGTCATCAAGTTCATGCAAGGAGTTGAACGTTTGAGGCCGGTGACTAGGTCTTTGTTCCCAGTTTGGGATCTGCAGGTGGTTCTAGGGGGCCTATGTCGGGCTCCCTTTGAGCCGCTTGTAGGGATGCCTTTGAAACTTTTGAGTTTCAAGACGGCTCTTTTGCTGGCTTTGGACACGGCTAAAAGAGTTGGTGACCTGCAAGCTCTCTCGGTGTCTGCGGAGTGCATGCAGTTTATGAACAATGATCTCAAGGTGTTGCTCAAGCCTCATCTTAAGTTTGTTCCTAAGAACATGGTGGTTCCTAAGGAGCCTGTTGTTCTTCTGGCTTTTCATCCTCCTCCGTTTGTCTCGGTGGAGGATGAACGGCTGAATTGCCTTTGTCCTGTCAGGGCATTGAAGGCCTACTGTGACAGGACTGCTGGTTCTAGAGCTTCTTCTCAGCTCTTCGTGGAAATGGGCAATGTTCTTGTCAGAAAGCCGGTGTCTAGACCCACTCTTTCGAGGTGGATTGTGGATGCTATTAGGCTGGCTTACTCTAGTGCGGGTGTGGAAGTGCCGGCGGCACTTAAAGCCCATAGCACTAGAGGTGTGGCTACTTCGTGGGCACTGGCAAAGGGAGTCTCCGTTCAGGAGATTTGTGTTTCGGCGAATTGGTCTTCGCCTTCTACCTTTGCAGCCTACTATCACCTGGATATCGAATCCTCTTCGCTAGCGCATTCGGTTCTGGGTGCAGTTGCCTCCTCTACGTCATAGAGGAGTCGGATCTTCCCCTCCCACAGGTGGGCATGTAGCCACCTGGGGTATTTTGGGGGGGACCCTGTGTTTTCCTTATATAGTGTGTCTTACTTATAAGGCGGACTTGTCCTTTTCATTTAGTTGAATGAGGCGGACTTCGGTCTGTCAGGGTCTCTCCTTATTTTCTCATGCCTTCACACCCAGGTCCGGTGGGCCTGGGACCTTCTGGGTGATGGGTCACGCCCGTTTGGGCTGTGCTCACCCGTATGAGGGGTGTGTGGGGGTATGAGAGTAGGTTGTGGCTTAGAGGGGAGTTTAAGAATCCCAAGTGGGAGGTCATCCTGGAATATTGACAGTAAACGGTAGGTTCCGTACGGAACCATTGTTTACTTAGATATGGAAGGATGACCTCCCACGTAATGCCCCTCTGTTTCACTGAATGTGGCAGAGAGTGGTATTAAGAGGATGTTACTTCCGCCTCCGGGGGCTTATATAGCCTGGAGGCGGGTCACTCCGGTTTGAGTGACAGGCCCTTCCTACCTACGTTAGTACGGGAGCTGAAGTAGTTTCTCTGAATGATCGCCAGGGGGCGTCATTACCCAAGTGGGAGGTCATCCTTCCATATCTAAGTAAACAATGGTTCCGTACGGAACCTACCGTTCTCCAGATATGGGCATAAAATGAATCCCCGAATGCGGAGCGGATGTCTGACATCAGAGTTTTCCGCAACCGGTACTGTGTGTGCAGAGATCTCCATATATTGGGGTTTGCATTAAAGGGTGGGGACAAAGGCTAACAGAAGGCAAACAGATGGTCAAAACGGGTCCTATGACAACATGACAACAGGTATATTGGGGTTTGCATTAAAGGGTGGGGACAAAGGCTAACAGAAGGCAAACAGATGGTCAAAACGGGTCCTATGACAACAGGTATATTGGGGTTTGCATTAAAGGGTGGGGACAAAGGCTAACAGATGGTCAAAACGGGTCCTATGACAACAGGTATATTGGGGTTTGCATTAAAGGGTGGGGCAGGCATAAAATGGACGCAAATAGACAGATATCTCCATATATGGGCATATGGGCATAAAATGGACCCAGAACTATATCTGCAGTGATCTCCATATATGGACATAAAATGGACGCCGACAGACAGACAGATACAGATATCTCCATATATGGGCATAAATGGACACAGGCCCGCCGCAGCGCGGAGTGCAGTGCCGGGCCTCGACCCGACCCGACTCGCGGTTTTCCGAAACCGGCGCGAAACGTTCGGAATCTCCTTATGCGGAGCTGATTGTTGACATCATGCTGTTCCGGAGGAAATCGGCGCAAGCGCTGAGTCATTGTGACATCACTTCATAAAAGGCTCTGACATCACGTACGCCACATGAGTCAACACAAAATCTCTGTGAATGTTTATGTATGTATGTAATCCGCGTATCTCGAGAACCCTTCTTCCCACCGGCACGCGCGTTCTCCAGATATGGGCATAAAGTCTGACATCAGAGTTTTCTGCAACCGGTACTGTGTGTGCAGAGATCTTCATATATGGGCATAAGTGGACAAAGACAAACAGATGGTCAAAACGGGTCCTATGACAACAGGTATATTTCCGAAACCGGTGCGAAACGTTCGGAATCTCCTTATGCGGAGCTGATTGTTGACATCATGCTGTTCCGGAGGAAATCGGCGCAAGCGCTGAGTCATTGTGACATCACTTCATAAAAGGCTCTGACATCACGTACGCCACATGAGTCAACACAAAATCTCTGTGAATGTTTATGTATGTATGTAATCCGCGTATCTCGAGAACCCTTCTTCCCACCGGCACGCGCGTTCTCCAGATATGGGCATAAAGTCTGACATCAGAGTTTTCTGCAACCGGTACTGTGTGTGCAGAGATCTTCATATATGGGCATAAGTGGACAAAGACAAACAGATGGTCAAAACGGGTCCTATGACAACAGGTATATTGGGGTTTGCATTAAAGGGTGGGGCATTCATGGGGTTTGCATTAAAGGGTGGGGCATTCATTCCCTATTTCAAATTCGGCACGTGCATTCCCCACCGCAGCAGGTAGTGCAGTGCTCGGCCTCGACCCGACCCGACCCGATACACGATTTTCTGGAACCAGCACGAAAGGTTCGGATTCTGATGTCTGACATCAGGATTTTCCGGAACTGGCACTGTGTCTGCATAGATCTCCATTTATGGGCATAAAATGGATGCAGACAGACAAATACAGATATCTCCATATATGAGCATAAATGGACACAGGCAAACAGATGGTCAAAGATCTCCATATATGGGCATAAAGTGGACGCAGACAGACAGATACAGATATCTCCATATATGGGCATAAATGGACACAGGCAAACAGATGGTCAAAACGGGTCCTATGACAACAGGTATA
>NC_137819.1:41995281-42045281 GCF_963921795.1 Nannobrachium achirus | reverse complement strand
TCGATCAACTTATGCCTGTTATCTATCCTATGGTACCAAAATCAATACAGCATGGAATTGTGGTCCATGGCTCAAATGCCGAATATGAAAAGGGTTGAAAACCACTGGTCTAAATGGGTTGGTGTGACTGTCTCTCTCTCAGTCCCGTGGCAGCGCTGGCTTGTGTTCGGACGGTCAAAACAGTGTCTACGTTTTTCGAAGAACACCTGACAGAGGAGAACCAGGAGTACATAAGGAAAAGCATGGGTCAAGAATACAGACGACTGACAGCCGCCAAACTCAACCCCCTCAAAGATGAGCCCTGGCCTAGACAGGATTACGGTGAAGGTGGGTCTCGTGTGTGTGTGTGTGTGTGTGTGTGTGTGTGTGTGTGTGTGTGTGTGTGTGTGTGTGTGTGTGTGTGTGTGTGTGTGTGTGTGTGTGTGTGTGTGTGTGTGTGTGTGTGTGTGTGTGTGTGTGTGTGTGTGTGTGTGTGTGGGCCTTGGTAGGGGTAACATGTCATTAGGTCGAACACCCTTTGGATCAACCACCAAACTCTAACCCAAACCCTAATCCTAACCTCAGTAAAAATATGCCTAACCCTAAACCTAACCTCAGTAATCGTGACGCGGGTGATTATCTAACCTGCCGACGCTGTTCGACCCAACAGGAGTTCGACTTATGGGGCAGTCCCCCTTGGTAGGTTCTGATGGGGACTGCCCATACGTCCTACATCTCATTACTCCTAATTTGGTTAGGGTTAGGTTTAGGCATAGTTTTACTGAGGTTAGGGTTTGGGTTAGGTTTAGGCATAGTTTTAATGTGGTTAGGGTAAGGTTTAGGTTTCGGTATAGTATTTTCACTAGGTTAACATTCACCACATTCGGACTAATGGGATGTAGGAACAGTGAAATGTCGGACCAATGCCATGGCACCGGTTCTGACTCGAGCAAATTCAGTGTCTGCTCTGTTCTCAGGGGTTAAAGTTCTCAGTCCTGGGGATTACAGCCCTTTGTCTGAAGTTAAATGTATTGGATAAAAATGGCCCTAAGCCACGCTATACCAAGATTTCAAGATTGCTTTATTTGTTATTAATTTTTCTGTCTGCAAGCAGCGTTAGAAAATAAACTAAATTATGTTTCTCCCAGTTTAACACAGCAACAATTCATAAAAGAATAAATAAATCAAAACACTAGACACTAACAACGCAGAAAAACACTAAATAAATATATATACTCTAAATAACATAATAAATATATCTTAAGAAAATGTCATAAAAATAAGCATACCCAGATAAAAACAGTATCAAAACTGAATTAATTACAGTTCTTCTCCTCTATTTTAGTGCATAGCAATGCATACCTCTCCAAGTTCATATACTATCTCCTAGGTAGGGAGATTAGTGTTCAAAAGTCTGATTGCGGGGGGAAGGAAACTGTTCTGCATCCTTTCCGTCTTGGCACAGATCGCTCCTGTATCTTCATCCCCAACGGCAGAAAGGAGCTCAGGCTATGAGAGGGATGGGTGGTGTCCCCGATGATGCCAGTGGCTCTAAGAAATGTTTCTGTCTTCTGTCTTCTAGACTTCTCATGAATAAGTCAAGAACAGCACATTTTAGAAGCATATCGGTTATCAGAAATCTTTTAAAATCCACTTAAAACGCAGATAGTCACAGTACACTCAAGAGTCTAGAGTCTAGACTATTGATAATGGCAGACACTGCTTCGGTGCTTTATGTGCCCAGCATCAGCAAGGAGATAAATGGCCTCCACCCTCACTACCATATTTTCCTCAAGTACAATGGACCACAATGGAAACAAGATTAGACACCTACAAAAACCTCTGTTTGTCTACTTTTTTTAGCATGGCTTGTGGATGTTTTACTTGATAAATACATGCTCAGCCTCAGACACAGGAGAGGAGAGCAGAGTAGAGAGGTTGTTTGGATGTACGGTTATTGGGTTATTTATTAGTGTGTGAAAGAAGAATGCTCAGATTGCTCACCTCTATTTGTTACTAATAGAAGTTCTGTTGACCCTGACCTCCTCAGGTAGCAGAAGAGTTGGGTTGATAGCAGTGAAATTGGGAATGATTCCTGTGTGGACGAAAGAAGGGGAGAGACATGCAGTGACCATGTTACAGGTAACACACACACTAATCCAAACATTGCATGCTTTTTGTAATTGTATGTTTTCTATATGGAGCATGAGAGTCTGCAAGACATTCATTCATACAATATTTCTACTCTCCTGCATAGTGTGTATTCTGTGTAAATAAATGTGATTTAGGCAAGGTTGCACTATTGCACACAGTATTATTGGCCACATACGGACCCCTCAGAGCGAGGTCTGATGTTGTAGGATTTGGTCTTTCATTTCACACAATCAAATGCCGCTCAAAGCTTGATGGCCAACCGACGGGCAGAGTGATTGAATGTTTGACCTTTCTTTGCATTGTCAAGAAGGAACGAGTCTGGAGAGGGAATACTGTGATCAAAACTTCCGACATTCTTTTCCTGAGCTAAATAACTTTGGGTAAAAATACTATTTGTGAAATTAATCAGGACTCTGAAATCTGAATTAAGAAACAAACTTTATTGCTAGTATTGCTTGGGAAAACGTCTAACGCTGGAGATGCAGTCCTTAAGATAAACAAAAACAAAAGTAAGATTTATCCTTTTGGCCATTTGAGGGTTTAAGAAGGGTGTAGTAACAGTATTGGTAGTGGTACCGTTGAAGTAAACAAGTCAGCTACTCTTTCAAAGATGATGGCAAGTAGTAATTTGAATAATAATTAAAGATGGTGACCGTCCAGCTCACGTGTAATGTATGTCCATGGTATCGAGTGGCAGTCAAAAAAGCAGCAGTATTTAGATATTTGATATTCATTTGATCAGACTTCCTATACAAACCCATTTAAACTTCAAACTCTACTTTAACCATGATAGATTCATGTTATAAGTTGTTATGCATAATTCTGAACATTTATAACGAGTGTTATGAAGCATTATAGACTAGGACTACCAACGAATATTCCATATCAGAATATTCCTTTGAATATTTAAAATAAAAGAATGTTTGACTAAACAATGTAGCTTGGAAAAAAATAATCTTCTGCAGTTCTCGCGAGACTCTGGGCGCATGTATCGTTAAAAGGCGGCTGGTCTTGCGAGGCAGAAGTCTTCCCTCAAAAAGAAGCACTATTGCAAAGCTTTGACAGTGCCGTGTGCAAACGCAAGCCAATCTACGAGTCTACAATACGTTGCTGACACAATGCGTTTTGGGCTTGTAGATTAAGTAGTTTGCAACACCACCATGCAACGAAGAATAAACTAGCTGCTGCTTCGCTGCAAGTTGCCTTTAACTTCTCACTGACCGTCTGACTCGCAGACAGACACACAGACACAGTGCCTCTGCCTCGGAGTCGTATAGGCTTTAGACTTTCAGTTGCTCTGGTTAAGCACACACGTTTAATCACACAATGTAACTTTAATTGATTCAAAATGATAATGAGTCAAGCTGAAACGGGCGATTCATTTGGTAGAGAAGGCAGGCAGACTGTTTACAACTACAGAAAATGCGATGCAAAAACTATGCATAGATTCTTGTCTCTAACGGTAAAACTCCCTTCCATGTCACATTTCTCTTGTAGCCTACCTTAATTTGATTTAAACAAAAAACGAATCCATTGGTTTGATTATAGTTGCCTGTTTCATGTTGTGGTAAAGATGGTTTCAACTTCCATCACAGCATAATGAGCGCATCGTTAGAGTGATGCATCCCCGTTCTACAGACAAGTCCGGACTTGTATCAAAACCATACAGCTTAATTAAAATTAGGCTATAGAATAAAAATAAACATGAATCATTAATTTGACCTAGCAAGAGACTAGACCAGCACTATTATAGACTCAACCAAGGTTTTTGATATTATCTGAAGAGTTTGCCTTTACTGGCTATATTATCAGGCCAACATCCAAATTGCATTTTCAGCGCTGTGTAAACACAACCTTTCCTTCTTCTTCTCCAGGTGCAGGACTGCCATGTCCTGAAGTGTCTGTCCAAAGACGAACATGATGGCCACACTAGTGCCTTACTCGTGGGAGCAAAGAATGTATCGCCTTTCCATGTAAGAACACCCCACATGGCCTCAGTGAAATTGGCTGAGATGACATATTGAGTGATTTTTCTTTTTTCCCCAAGGTTTCATATTTAGGATTTGTGCCTTAATTTTGGTCCAATTTCTCAGGCTTGATTCAGTAAGGACCAACCCTTTCTGAGCTTGTGAAAAGTGTTTAGTCTACTTTAAAACACAGAAGAATGTGGCCACAGTTGGCCTTCATCAGGAGGCTTGCTTTCATTTTGCAAGCATAACTATAGTTCCTACTGTATATAATTATAGTTCCTACTGTATATAATTATAGGTCCTACTGTATATAATTATAGGTCCTGTGTGTCCTGTATGCTTTTAGTATAGGCTAGATGAATGTGAATATTTCTGGCGCTGCCTCAGGCATCGAGGAGTTCTGTTCAACTGTGGCTGATCGCTATTCATACGTTGGTGTCGTTGGTTCTGCTCAATTACGGAAGAAATCATAATTGTGATTGTTTATCATTAATACTCATTGATTGGAAACGGGAACGGCATGCATTGTTGAATGTAAAATGTGGATTTACTTTGATTGACTTTTTTTTGCTCCTTAATTGTTATGGCATATACAATTTTTTACAGTACCTGAATTAGAGAGGATTAAACAAGTTTGTGCAGACTCGGACACCACCCCGTAATAAATCACCCACAGTATATTTGTTGTTTTTCCGCGTATGACTCCTCGAAACCAAAGTGTTTCCAAACAGTGGAATTGGTTTTACCTCTCTTGTTGATCATCAAAGGCTCTCTTTTCCCTCATCTTGGCTCGAGCTGAACTAAACAGATTGAGTTTAGGGTTTTTTAGGGAGCGGGAGAGAAAGCACGGTGCTGTGAAGGAAAGGGGGCGAGCTGAATTTATTTATACACAAAGCAACCAGAGCATCACTGCCAAATGGAGTGTGGTTCAATAATTGTTTTATCTTCATTATCTTGTTTTTATAATCGTCAGAAGACAAAGTTGTAATTAAAAATGAAATTAGATTAATTTAGCAGCCCTATTTGGCACCTTGTCTCACCTTGTCTCATCTCTTTTCAATAAATGAACAGCATATCCTATGAATTATGCATATGGTTGATCGACCAGGATTTGGGTATTGATAATAATATCTGGAATTTATATAGGGATTTTCTGAGTACCCAAAGTCGTATTCCAAGGGTATGGACAGAGAACATTCATCAAATGCACTGTGACAAGCCACACTGGTGTTGGTTTACGGGGGAGCACTTGTTTCAATGTCCCTAAATACTTCCTTGTTGACTACTGCTTAATTTAGTGAGGCTCTGATTGGTGTTCGGTGTGTGACGTCACACCCTGTGCCGAGTTGCGTGGCCTACGAGATGTCAAACCTGTGTTCAGTGAGTGCTAGTCTGGGGGAAAAAATAGAAAGGTTAAAAGTAAGCATTATATTCTGATAGTAATCATTGCTATAGAGAGTGTTTGTTCAGTAACAGGGGTCTCTCCGGCTCTTTAAAATACACTTTACAGCTAATTAACACTTATTTTAATCAAAGGAAATCATCTTGCCATACCTCTTTAATGCTTTGGAGATATGCAGAGCACACAGGATCTTCACGGGTAGACTTCAAAAAGATGACATTTACATAGAGTGGAGTGGGCCTTTTAATCTCATTGGCTTCTATCGGCAGATTTAGATGGACACGTGAAGGGGCACGATTCACTGGGGCGGCATACAGCGTCCCGGCTCTTTTAATTAGAGGGAATGACTGTCTCAGTGAGAGAAATCACTAACGGGGTGACTTTCAGAGCTGCCGGAGAGAGAGACAGACAGAGCTGAAAGAGAGTTTAATGGAGGGAATGAGATGTGTAAAAAAGGAAATGTCAAAGCGTGTGTGTGTGTGTGTGTGTGTGTGCGCATGTGCGTGCGTGCGCGTGGTGCGTGCATGTGTGTGTGCGTGTCCTCACAGCCGTAGCAGATCCACACAGTTCATTTTTAAATGCCAAAATCCAACTGCTGTTCTACTGTCTCTGTCAATGCCCTCAATCTCTCTCTCCTCTATCCGTCACTTAATTCTTCCTCCATCCATCTGCCTCTCTCTCTCTCTCTCCCTCTCTCTCGCAGAGGACTGAGGACAGTATGGAGATGTTTAGGATGGCTGGAGTTCCTCCAAAACAGAAAATCTCTGCGTTCAAAGTGTCGGACGATGCCATCATCAAACCAGGTTAACGCAAGCTTACAACAATGCGTTGATGCACTTTGGTTTGCGTTGCAGAAAATAATGTGGACCATATTCAGACAGTTTGCTGTTACTGCGTGGAACTACTTAACTGTTTGGACAATATTTTGTGGTTTAACCACTTTCAACTTGAGATCATTATGTACAGCATAGGTACTTTCAACACTTGTCCACCAGGAGTCTTTTCTAAATAGAATAGCATTAATCTAAAAAACAATCAAGTACAAAGAATTAAACATTATAATCCAAAGCAGACCAAATGCATTAACAGTGATACAAAAGCAACATGAACATTCCAATAAACAGTCAGATTCTATTCATGTGACTGCTGTTGATTTGATTTTATTCATCATTTAAAGGAGTAGTTCACACAAAAACGACTTATTTTCTATCAATTACGCACCTCATGAAGCCTTGAGTTTTTTTGTTGTTGTTTTGGTCGCATTCCTTACCAATAATTTGATAATCCTACTGATCAGCCACCCCGTCATTGAATTATTGGCTTAGGAATGCGACAAAAGCCAAAAAGAATCCAGGCTTTATGTGTAATTGATAGAAATTAAGTATTTATTCGGGGTGACTTTTTAAGTCCTCTGTTTAATCACATTGCCCTCGGTATCTCGTTTTTAACCTTAAGTGATTAACCTTGCTCATTATCTTTCCAGGCACTCCTCTCTACGCAGCACATTTCCGTCCAGGACAGTATGTCGACATCACTGCCAAAACGTAAGCTAAGCCCTGTTCTCCTCACCTTAACTTCCCTCACCTCACCTCACATCACCTCTACTATGTTCCCCTCCTCCCTCTATATACTCCTCTCCACTGTCAGTGTTAAAGCCTCACTATGACATACAGTACTGTACGAGAGAAGCGTTTTGTTCATTTTCTACAGTGTTTTCTGGATGGATTCAAGTTCTCAGTCGCCAGCACACCGCAACTATGCTTCTAAGCATGTCGCACCGCGAAATGTTGCACCGAGAGCTTGTATTTGGCTAATTTGATTTTGATCACATTCGAAGTGGTCAAACTAGCAACATTAACTACACTAGCACAATCCCTAAGATATTTCATAAAAGCAATGGTTAAATGCAGCGCTAGCGTGAGTAAAATGGCACATTAGGACTTTGCCATACCACATCTTTCTGTCTTGAGATTTTACGTTGCTTTAATCCATGAACAAGCAAGGAAGTAACATTCGTGTGTGTGTGTGTGTGTGTGTGTGTGTGTGTGTGTGTGTGTGTGTGTGTGTGTGTGTGTGTGTGTGTGTGTGTGTGTGTGTGTGTGTGTGTGTGTGTGTGTGTGTGTGTGTGTGTGTGTGTGTGTGTGTGTGTGTGTGTGTGTGTGTGTGTGTGTGTGTGTGTGTAGGATCGGTAAGGGCTTCCAAGGCGTAATGAAGAAATATGGGTTCAAAGGTCAACCGGCGAGCCACGGTTCAACCAAGACACATCGCAGACCTGGAGCCTCGGGACCCGGAGGGGTGAGTAACCACAGGACACGCTGAGGACACTGTTTATGAATTAAATCTAGTGTTGATTTCTTCGACTAAAACTGTGAAAAACGTCGACTACCTTTTTTCACTGAAGAAATCTAAATAAGAACCAAATAAAGAAATCGCGCAAGTGGTATCAAACACGACACGCATGCGTAATTATCTCTTTGTATGGGCCGTTCTGTGCGTGATGTTAGTTATATACGGACATAGACGTAGGAGCGGTTAGCACTGCTCAAAAAAACTGCTGCAGTGCGACACGTTGTGAGCTTTTAGATCTGCCATTTCAGCATGGAACCAAGTGTAAAAGCAGGCATTACAACACCATCAAGGCCAAATTACATTTAAAAAATACATTTTTGTTGACAAAAACAACTGTAGATAGAACCCCTGTACCTCCTGTAGATAGAAACCCCTGTATATACCTCACAGAACCAGTGATGTATATACAATGACCGTTAACTCATTCGTAGTTTACGGCCGAGGAGCCCGAAGATATTTCTATGTCTTTCACTGCTGGCTTCTCCTACCTGTTAACGGGGGCGTTCATCCAGTTCCCATCGTGCGTGATCGGACACTGCTATGCATCGTGTGTTCGCGTATTCCATCAGCTTCTCAAATCCTTTTAAATTTTTTCAATTGATCAATAAGTTCTCCGTCTGTAAGCCGCGGTGTTTACACAGAAAGCTAACGGGCCAAAATAGAGGACGGACCATCCCCTTCCGGTTTCGGGTCTCAATGTTAACTGGTCCGCTCAATAATGTGTCCGTGTAGAAACCGATCACGGAGCATTAGTTCCGGCCTATTTTAGTTCCGCTTCGATAAAAATATATTTTTTAATTAAAGCTTATTAAATCTTCGGGTTCCTCGGTCATGGCAGAGAAGAGGTACAAAGGGGTAGTTTTTTGGCAGAGGTTGAGTTAAGAGGGAATCATTAAGGAACCGGAATCGTTAAAATCCTAAAGGAACCCAACCCTACGAACAACATGTCTCCAAAACTACTGGCTGGATTTGCTCTCACTGTCTTCCTGTGATACTGCATGTCCTGGACTGACATAGCCATCCTTAAGCCATCCTTAAGGCTGTTGAAAGCTTATCTGCAAAGTTCTGTTTTTTCTTCATACAACTACCTCAGTTGCCCCATCGTGTTCAATCACTGACATTGAATAGTAGCCTCAAGGAGAAACTGTTCAGGTTTATGTCTTGATCAGCATTTGTATCTCCACCTCGCGGTTACAACATACTAGAATAAAGAGAAATAGAAATTAGACAATGGAGGCTGCAGCCTTTCTCTCTCACCCATATACAGTATAAGTTTGCATCGATCCCCCATTCTCTTTTTTGGTCCTGACCAGGGATACTCAAGTGGGCCGAATTACAAAAAATGGCAAAGGGCCAGGGGCCAGTTGATAAAATGACAACATTAATGATACTTGATCATTTCTGTCTTTCATTGGTGTCTTATTTTGTCGATCTTAAAGGAGTAGTTCACCCCATACAAAAAAATATTATTGAACACAAGTCTGCATGGTGTGAGTAATCTATAGAAAAAAGGTTTTGGGGTGAACTACTACTTTAACAACTGACACTGTTTTCTGGCAAATGAAACATTGAATTTGCATGAGTCCATCCATTTTGGGTTAAATTGCCACAGTTTTGCCTTCCTGGATGATTATTAATCTAATACTAATGTAATTAAAGGTAAGATAATAACTTAATTAAAGTTTTTTGTTTTTGATTGATTGATTGGTGGGCCTGTCAATTTTGAGTATCCCCAAAATAATCATAATTATTTCAACTGGGTGCCTAAGGTTGCCTAGCCCTGGTCTAGAAGAACACAGTGTATTCTTCCGATGTGACTATTTTATGTGGATATTTTGGGTATTGGTTGTATTACAAACTGTAATGTGAGTGCACATTGTATGGCTCTTCAAAGTTGCAATTACAAAGACACCCAAAAGTGTCTGTATTTGCTGTATGTGTTGGAAGCAGGCGTAGGCAGAAGAGAGATGAGAGCAGAGCAGAGCAGAGCGAGATTATGATTACCAAGGACAGATTTGCAAAGTTCTTTTACACAATTTACCATTTAGCATTTGGCAGACGGGTATTCTATCAGCATCTAGAGCAGCTTACAAAGTGCAAGATCAGAGAGTAACTGTTTCTGTCTAGGAGGCAAGTACACAACCACACATATTGACTTGAGAGAGAGAAGAATTCCACATTGATTATATGCCTAATGCCCATTTTATGCATAAATATTGCACGCATATTGGGCAAATTACAAAAGTTATTGCGGGAGTGGAATTGCTTGAACTTGTATTATGTGTTGTGATTGCAAAAGTCCTAGAGGCACTGACTATTTGCATTCTTGTGCAGCACACACAACCACCCAGGGTTTTTAAACCACAGACAGACAGAAGTAAACTGTGAGAGTTGGTTTCAGCCTTCATCAGATCTGATGAATGAAGAGAAGCTGCCTGGGAACAAAAGTCATGATGTTGTAGTTGAACTCATCGGATTGAACTGACAGGGTTTGACCTTGATGATTCATTCTCTCGTTTGGTCTGACACCGCACACACGCGCACACACACCAATTCAAGACAGATCTGAGATCGCTTCTCTTATCCACCAAATACTTTACCAAATGGTCTACCTAATTAACCTGGGTCGAACTCAATAGTTTCCCCAGAGGTTTCGTTTTTGTGCCTATGACTTGACTGTTTTTCCTTGGTATTTTGTTATGTCCATATCACGTTTGGTTTTTAGTTTTCTCATCTCTATTAATGTTTTATTTGCAATAGATGTTGTGATAGTCTATATTCTGCACTGATAATAATTATTAATGTACAAAAATTGCCGGAGAATGCCACCGGAGGGTTTTTAGGCATACTTCTCCTTCACATTTTAACTGATTCTTTGTGCATGACGTAAAAAATGTCTGCATACTGTACATTAATTTGGGGTTGTAATTTTCCGTGTCTAGGATCCAGCAAAAGTCTGGAAAGGAAAGAAGATGCCTGGCATGATGGGCAATATATACAGGACATCATTTGGCCTCAAGGTACACACACACACACACACACACACACACACACACACACACACACACACACACACACACACAGTCACATACAACACAGTTTTGATCTTGTTTGTCCTTGATGTTAATTTTCAATCATCTGCCATATCTCCTGTCATTTCTGTCCCTGCACCCCTTCTCTCTCTCTCTCTCTCTCTCTCTCTCTCTCTCTCTCTCTCTCTTTTTATCTCCCCCCGCCCCCTCTCCCTCTCCCTCAGGTATGGAGGGTCAACACGAAGTTAAATATAATCTATGTCAACGGCTCTGTGCCTGGATGGAAGAACTGCTTGGTGAAGGTAAGAGCAGCATCATGCTTATGTCTGCACGCACGCTCGTACACACACACACACACACACACACACACACACACACACACACACACACACACACACACACACACACACACACACACACACACACACACACAGTGTCGTCTGAGGCCTAAGGTGAAGCACTTTCAGAACGTTTAGTGTTTACAGGACAAGTCACCTTGCACCTGTAAAACACACACGCACGTGGCGCGCGCGCACACACACACACACACACACACACACACACACACACACACACACACACACACACACACACACACACACACACACACACACACACAACAGCTGATGCAGCAGAGCATCAATGAAGATGGATCACGCTGCCCTGAAGAGATGTGTGTGTGTGTGTGTGTGTGTGTGTGTGTGTGTGTGTGTGTGTGTGTGTGTGTGTGTGTGTGTGTGTGTGTGTGTGTGTGTGTGTGTGTGTGTGTGTGTGTGTGTGTGTGTGTGTGTGTGTGTGTGTGTGTGTGTGTGTGTGTGTACTTTAATGATGTTAGTTATATCCAAAGCATCCATCTCTGTACTCAGCATGTTTTGCTTGCTAGCGTGTGTGTGTGTGTGTGTGTTTGTGTGTGTGTGTGTGTGTGGTGAGTCTCCTTCTACTTATTAACACAGACAGGCGATAATGAATACAAATGTGTGTCATGTTTCGTCCTGCTCAGCTCATTTTCTCTTTCATGCACACACGCACACGCGCGCGCGCACACACACACACACACACACACACACACACACACACACACACACACACACACACACACACACACACACTCACACTCACACTCACACTCACACTCACACTCACACACACACACACGCTAGCAAGCAAGTGTGTGAGTTCAGTAATATTACTCTGCCTGTCCTAAATACAATTTCCTAATATATCGTCACAGTTGGGCAGAAATCTCCATGTTTCAACTTTTTGTGTTTTTTTCCCCCATAAATGAATACCGTACTTTATACTTCATCATATGACAATGTTACGCTAAAGTTGCGAAAATAGCTGTTCTACAAGCCCATAAGATTTGAAAATCTTTTGAAGATAAAACGGATTAATCTTTGCCTGCAATGACATGCTGAAAATAGGGACGGCAGGTGGTTATGTCTGTCTGTGAGTTTTTGGAGCGGTGAAAGCGCTCCCAATAGACAGGTATGTCCGTGGGTATGTGGGTGGCTGGCTGGCTGGCTGGCTGGCTGGGTGGCTGGCTGGCCGTGTCCGTAGCCTGGCAATACCTTGAGTGGCCACACACAACACACTAGTTAAAGGAGGGGTGCTGTTTTGTGCAGGCCAGGCACACTCACCACTCACTCACAGGCACAGTTTACTCACTCACTCACTCACTCACTCACTCACTCACATAGGGTACAGCTGCTCAAATTCACCGCTCCACTTCGAACCGAGGTTTGATTTTAAATTAATATTCAACCTAGGGCTGTCAGAATTATTACATAATCGTCTAATCGCAATTATTTGATATAATCGCAATTATTTTTGTCATAATCATTATACATCATAATCGTTTACATGTTGAAAAATGTTCATATTTTTAAACATTTTCAAAAATAGTGGAAATAGCTTACAAATCGCGACGCGTTGTGAGCTTGTAGATCTGCTATTTCCAATATCAATGTTCTTTTTCAAGTATAAAGTTGTCAAATATGTAAGTAATTTCTTTGTATATTTAGGTTATGTGTCATATTATCTGCCATGTGCAACTACAAAGCCTACAAGCCAAACAGGAATGTAATTGTCAACAACAGAAACACAATTAAATTGTTAATCGCAGTTATTTGAGTGACAATTAATCGTCATGTAAAATGTCATAATCGTGACAGCCCTAATTCAACCTAGGGCTTAAGACAAAGGCCTAGTACAAAGTGCATGATATTTGCTCCAATTATGCTCTCACCGACCATTTTTTGGCGCTCTCCAACAAAACTCCCGATCTGAAGATCGGGCTTTGCTCGATGTGTGTGAATGGCTCTGCGAGAAGATCCTTGCGCTATTCCAGCGCTTGTAGAGGTTTCTTGACATATCTGTCGCAGACTGGGCTGCGATGAGCACCTTGAGAAGCGAGTAGCGAGCATCAGTTTTAACCAATGGGAGCAAAAACCAGGTGGCAAAAGTGTGTGTACGTGGGTGTGTGTGTGTGTGTGTGTGTGTGCGCGTGTGTGTGTGTGTGTGTGTGTGTGTGTGTGTGTGTGTGTGTGTGTGTGTGTGTGTGCGCGTGTGTGCGCATGCAAGGGAGAGCCAAACAACTTGCTAAATATTTTGCACGTGCAGTTGTGCACGCATGCAAGGGAGAGCCAAACAACTTGCTAAATATTGCTCTGTTTCAGCTGTCATAGGCAGTTTGGCTGTATGTGTACCCTTAGCTGTCCATGAATTGTCTGACCCCGTTATATATTTATTTGATATTAAATATGAATTTGTCGATTTAAACTAAAGAATTAAAATCTGTGTGTGTGTTCTTCCAGGTGAGAGACAGTGTCCTACCAACCAGGAAATCTGCTCTGGTCTCCCCTCCATTCCCCACCTACTTCACCGAGGAAGAGGAGCAGCTCGACGAAGACCTGTATGATGAAGAAATGTTTGTGCACACAGATCCCTCGCTCACACTGGACTAACACACACACACACACACACACACACACACACACAGTCCACAATCTATGAATAAATACTCAATCTCTGTATTCCCTTGAGTCCTGCTCATTATTCTGTGTGTGCGCGTGTGCATGCATGTGTGTGTGCGTGTGCGCGCGCACAGTGACAGCTGATGGAGGCGTCTCTGTGATCAAAACTGCCACGGAGGTCCCTTCATCCTTGAAACCATGGTAACCACACGAGTCACTGGAGGATCCCCCTAAGCTCACGAAAATGATAAAATGAAACTGAATAATGGAAGGAGAGAGGGAGAAATACAGTAATCTTATTATTACACAATAATCCGGTGATTGCTTTATTACTATTTACAGTAAAACTACTAGCCCCCATAAATCACATCTGCCCATGAAAGATTACGGTGCATCTTGGGAATGGGCTTATTGTGTCTAAGAATGGATATTTAGCCACTTGTACGCATGCCCCCAAATCTAAAATCTCTAAAACGATAGGAAGCAGTAAATGAAAACATTTTAACACTCATCTTTTCTTTTCTCTCATTACAATCTAAAATATGAACCCTTGTTGTAAAAAAGCAAAGTTGAGCTAGCTAATATCTAAAAAGGTACCCTCTGTGTGCATATGTCCCCCTCCACATATCTCTAGAGCCGTCTGAGTCAAGTGCATATCACTGAGGATGCCAGGGAGTGTTGGTGCCCAGTGGGAAGTTGGTTGGATCACTGCTTGTCCAGACTCACTATGTGGCAATGGAACTCCTTCAGGAGATGCCTGAAGAAGAATGCACGGTATCTCTGTGTGGACCATCCCGACCCCTGTCAGTACTATGATGTCATATTAATGACATCAGGGATCTCCATATACTGTATGGGCATAGAAGATCAAAGCTCCAACATCTGGCTTTGTCCCGTTCCCCAAAAAAACTTCTGGGCCTCCAAAAATGGCCTACATCTTGGCACAGCTCAAAGTTTGTTGTATGCCAAGCTTCGCAGGACGCGCTGTGATTGGCCAGCGGGACAAATGATGAAATTAACAAATAAATAGAACAGCTCACTTCACACTAGGTGTGATTTTAGTAAAATAGTATTTCCATATTGCAGTATTAATCCATTTACTGGTACTTTTTTTCAGCACTGCATTCAGACACTCTCAAAAACGGGAGGATTTTGCTGTGTATCGACTATGAGGGGAAGAGTAAAGGAGCTGTGTGTGTGTGTGTGTGAGTGAGAACACAGAATGGAGGGATATAGTGAGAGCCGAGTACAATAGATAACTGTATAGGGACAGGCAGGACGCGGAAGAGAGAGGAAGGATAGAACTACAAACGAGAGACGGAGGTGAAGCATTCATGGAAAGAAAGGGGGAGATGTGGAGGAGGAGGAGGAGGAGGGAGTGAGGGGGATGCAGGCATGTGGGTTGACACAAAGGTTGACATTTGTGCATAAGAGGATAAATGAGGGCATTAATGTTGCAGCAGGAACTGCTGGGCGATTAAGTGTGTGTGTGTGTGTGTGTGTGTGTGTGTGTGTGTGTGTGTGTGTGTGTGTGTGTGTGTGTGTGTGTGTGTGTGTGTGTGTGTGTGTGTGTGGCGGTGTTTAAAAGAGTACTTCTCGGGCAATTAATTATTGAACCTCTTATATGAGATACCATTTAGGCCATAATTCATATTTTGTAGCACAAACTATAATAGCCTCAGACAACTATGCTCTCCAGGACCCACTATTAGTATAACGTCGCTCTTTACTGTACGTAAACAATCATACTCACACAGTACTTTAGTTAATAGACACACAATACTATCATTCTCACTTAAAGACCCCATATTTCTCTATTGTAGTCTATGCCAGAGAATTAATTGAAATTAAGCATCTAGGTGGTGCATCTAAGTACTCTTTACAGTACACTATGCACATGTTGGAATGATTTATGAAAGCTGCAAAGCCGATGTTCACGTTTCTTAGTTGTGCAGGACCCCTAACTGCTGAGCTGTGGGTGAAGCTGAAAACTGATGTTCCCATGTGGGATGTGATGGCGTATAAAAAATACAAATAAACTAGAAAGATGCAATTCTGGGAAATTGCGAGTATAGTTGCCATTTTTGCATTCTCCCATTCAAGTCAATGGGGTTACTCTATAAAGTATTTGGGGTTACTCTATAATGGCGACGTCACAGAGAATGCTGCTTCCTCATTGGCTAAAAGTTACGCTATCGATCGATTGCTGCTTCCAATCCAGTGTATTTACTCTATAAAGTTAGGAGTGAACCATAGGCAACCATGTTGCCTATAGCAGCCACACTAATGACACAGTCCTTTTATACCAGCTTGCGCCTTGCTGTAGTGTCGTCGTCTTGTTGTCACCGAGAACACTGCTCAAAGGCCCAGCCAATGAGGAGAAAGTAACGCGAAATGATGTAACATGATGTAAGAAATGAGTTGGCAAAAGTCATTATACTGTATATCAGGTCGCACTTGCCAGCCAATGAGGAGAAAGTAACACAATACTTTTGTTAGCCTAGGTGGCTGACGATCTGTAGACCAGCTTTGCAAGCTGGTAAAAATAATATTGGTATGACATTAGGGTACTCCATATAAGGGCATTCGTGTTTTCCGATATTTTTGGAGTTCCGCGGATCAGAACAACCAACTTCACACTTGGCACATCACTGCCTCGGGTCCTCAATGAGCGCGCGCGTGTTTGAAGTAGCCTAGGTCGGTTCCATTTATGGACATGCCCATATATGGTATGGATTGATCTCATATGAGCTTATCGGTTGGTTCGGCGGTTGTTTACAATTACAACCACCTATCTGACCGACTTCAATGTCGGGCACGGCCTCAGGTGGTCTGTGACGCACACCCCGAGTTTGAAGTCGGTCGGTCGGACATACGGTTTAGTCAGGGACCCACAGGCCCAAAAGCTCAAGGAATAGGGTTGAACCTGTGTTGTCATGCCATACTTTTTATTTCTATTTTATCTATTAGTTTGGTCTATTAGCGCGGTCCACAGAATGAGAGGCCTGCTCTGCCGGAAACATGGCGAAAAAAAGTTATATTCACTGTCCCATTGACTCCACTATACAGGAAAAGAAAAGTTATTATTAAAAAAATATTAATATGTTGCAATGATTTTTTCTCTTCAATGTCTCGCGTTGCCATGGTTACCATAGACTTCCATGTAATTGTGCAGGCCTGTCAACTCTCCTGGATTTCCCAGGAGTCTCCTGGATTTTGAACCCCTCTCCTGGGAGTCTCCTGGATTGGCAAATCTCCTGGATTTCTCCTGGATTTTGTATCAAACTCCCAAAATTCACCAGAACACAGGAAATTACATCTACTATTTAAAATTTTTCTGGGGGAGGACCCCCAGACCCCCCGCTTTAGGGGTGGGGGCAATGCATGCAAGAAAGATCATACAGATATTCACTTAAGTAATGACTTAAAGATGAGAAATCATTATTAAAGATGTCCTTTTGCTTCAGTCATCAAATCTGTACAACAACATTTGGCATTTTAAGGCTGAAATTGTACCCATGCTAGTAAAGTAAGCCTGATAAATGTATCAAACATGCACAAAATTCAACAGAACACAGGAAAAAATATCTATTAATACGTTTTGGGGAGAGGACCCCCCAGACCCCGGTTGGGGAGTTCCGCGCGCCCCCCAAAAATAAATCTCCTGGATTCTGACAGTCCAATGTTGACAACCCTGTTGTGCAAGTGTGTAAAAAGTGCACGCCCATGCCTAGATGATGCACCACGTGTGTAGATGCTGTTCACAGCTTTCAAACAAAAAAATCCGCTTGGAAATCCGTTCAGGCATTCATGATTTATCAGCCATTATGTTTTCTACAGATGTAAACAAACATGGCTGCCATTTGAAAGAATGGGTTGGTATGGGGGTTAAACATGCAATTTCGCGATCGCGATCATGCCTAATACATTTCTGGAGGTCCAAAAAAAAAAATTGAAAAAAAAAGTTTTGAAAGATTTTTTTTTTTTTTTTTTCAAAAACGGCCCAAACTCCGCAAACTCGGGGTTGGCACAGCACTAGTACCAATACAAACTCGGGAAACTCGGGGTTGGCACCATATGTGTTAAAAAAGAAAAAAATGTAAGTACCATGTGAGGGGTCAAACTAGGGGTTTTTCATGATTCTGAATCCATTGCAAGCATTTGTTTTGCATGAAAAACCTTCCTTGGGCTAAAAACGGCCCCATAAAACCGTGAAAAGCGATGACATCAAAATAAAGTGTTGTACAGTAATGCTCAACATAATGTATCTCCCAGTGTTAAAAATTATTACCCATCATTAGAATATTTGGGATAATCCAATCCAGATATACTGTACATGAAAGTGAAAAATCTTAATGGATAATAATTAAACATTATTTGAGAATGGAATGAATCAAAGTTCAATTTAAACTGATTTTCAGATCAAGATTAAAATGTTCCCCTTTCAGTTCGTTGAGTTCAAATCGTAACGGTACCACATTAGTCATTGTCTTTTCTAATCTGGTTAAACTGTTTGGGGACAATAACTCACTCCTCCTGCATTTGATGGGTTTTTGATTGAGGACATTCATCCCGTAACGCATCGCACCTGTGTCCCTATTCCCCATACAAATCACGTTGAGATGACGTGTCCCTGTATACCCCGTAAAAATATGTTTTAGTCAACATGTTGGGCTAACGTGGTGTGAACTACATTATTACAATTCTGAGCCAGAGACAATCCAAAACATACACTTTCAACACTTTCCAACCTACTATATCTTCACATAATTGGTCCTGCTAATTTTCACGATAAAATAGCACTTTTTTTCTACTCATCAGTGTTGTTTTTGACAGAAAATGTTTATTTAGTTTTAGTCATAGTCTTTAGGCGACTAAATCTACAGTTGATTTAGTCAACTGAAATGTATTTTGGCAGGCCTTGATGGCATCATAATGACTTTGATTGATGATTTTACACTTGGTTGTGTGCTGAAAATAGCAGATCTACAAGCTCTGTGAGCTTGTAGCAACACCTGAGAGCAACCAAACATAAAATGACTCTTCTCCACTAGTCTAGTTTTTATTTTGTTGACGAAATTGTCAATATATTTAGTCTTAGTTTTAGTCATCACAGCTTAGTTTTAATTCCGTTTTTATTTCGTTTTCGTCAGTGACAAAAAAATGTCGTCATAGTTTTAGTCGACGAAATCAACACTGCTACTCATCTGTGTTCAGAAACCCACCTACCAATGTCATCGGATATGGAGCTCTGAATCTGTCTTGCGAGATTAAACTAAATGTAATACCTGCTATTCCAAGTGATTGTCAGGGTGGGGATACACAGTTCAAATATGATTATTTATTTTTTCACGTCCTAAAAAGTTTTGGAACCCTTGCTGTAGTGTTTGAGAACGTCAGGGAGGGAAGAGAAGTCCCCATGGCCCGGAGAGGAGCTATTTTCTATTTCCATACCAAACAGTGACAGCCCCAGTCAGACATTAAGAGTGCTTTAATTGTGCAGCAGACAGTTTGACTTTGAATTTCCTCAGAGTCGTGATTCACATTATCCTCCTTCCAGCCACTTATTGCGTTCAATAAACGTCGGAATTATGTCGTTGTGTGACACTGCCTTCAGTGCCTTGGCTGCGGTTTCGTAGATTCATTTGACAGCTTCTATCAGCTCTGTAAATAAAAGATGTGTTTGTCGCTTTGTTAATGATTCATGGATTCTTGGTAACATGTATTTTCAGTCATTTAAATGTTATTAAAGAAAATTAAATGTTCCTATCTCACAAGAAATTAGATGGTGGAGTTAGATGTTCAGGAGAAGGGGAGACACCTGGCCATGCAGTCTCCTCAAACACTATAAAACATCTCTGCTCTTCTTCGCTAGCGTGGACACAGAGCATCTTTGATTATGTTGCTTTTGTTTAGCATGTTTCCCTGCCTGTTTGAGTAGGAAACTTTAATTCTTTGCTTAATTCAACATTTTCACCATTTGTTAATAAATGTATCACTTAAGTTGTTTTTGCTTGTTTGTACCCTCTGTGTGGTTTCCCCTTTTTTGTTATGGTCTTAAGACTCTTGTAGCCAGGCCATAACAGCTGTCATGCTCGTTTGAAGCATGGGTAGATGGCTATTTCAACCAATCATATTGCTTCATCGAAACGACCTGTTGTTGTAGCTATAATATATTATCGCAAATTGTATTAACCAAATACATATCTATTTGGGGGTCCTTGACTTGGAGGAAGTTTGAGAACCACTGCCCTATGGGCCCCGAAACACCCTGTTGTAGTCCCTTATAGTATGGGTTTAAACTAAGTGGTTATACGTATATTCCGTTAACTCACCTCTTCCTCGACTCTGAAGCCCATTCACTAACATACTGCTCAGTTTGATACTGCGGGGTCACTTGGCGAGCATCAAAGCATCAAAAGTAGCAGATCCACAAGCTCAAGATCTGCTACGTTTGCTATTCTTGAATTTGAACCCTGAAAAGTAACAGTTTTGGAGAGTTTTCCACCCGACAGAGACCATATAGTTAGTTCTCTGTGTTGGGAAGAGAATGGGAAGAGAGATGGAATAGTGCAGTTTGTACACACAGTGTGCTAGAGTGAGCGATGGTGCCTTTAAGAAGATAGTTGTAGGTTAGGCAATATAATACATACGGCTAATAGTATGTAATATTATGACTGTAAATAAATTATGACAAGTATAAGAGGATATGGTTGTGTGTATAGGCCTACGGTGTGGGATTATGACGATTACGTATGAGATAAATATGAATTATCCCTCATGGGTCCTCTCATAAGCCTCAACATGTGTGGAGCAGGGTGTTAAACTGTGAATTCATATCCAGAGAATGTTTCTTCCGAGGGCCTTCCTGGAATGGAAGTGTTGCGTTGGCTCTCTGCTCCGTATCTATCACATCACTGATGATGGCAACAAAGCACAGCGGCCGTTTGAAACTTTGCCGGGGGGGGGGGGGGGGGGGGGGTGATGGCAGCCATGCCTCACATCAGGAGAGGCTGAAAAAGATTTCAGACAACAACGCGCTCACAAAGCACGGCGCCTGCAGAAGTGCAAGGCATTCAAAGAAATTCACGCAGCAACCAACAAGGTCCCTCCCTAATTGATGCGTTGCAATGCAATGTTTCACCCTAATTGACACAGTACTTGTATTAGTAGGCAACACACAGACCTACAAGAAACAGAGGAACGTTAGAAAAGAAAAGAAAGAATATGGAGGTAGATCATGAGATAAACAATGCCCGCCCTGCAACCCACAATTTGCCAGAGCTGGCTCTATCAGTGAGATATGGCAGCAGGCGCTTTGAAATGGTAATGATAGCAGTTGAAAGTCTGCTGTGTGTGGAGCCTGCACATAAATATCATCATCATCTTGTGGGGGTGGAGGAGACAAGTAAGGAGGCAGTGGTGGAAGGAGTACTCAATTTTCTTTTTACTTTTATGCAATGTAGAACTACTCTGTTACAAGTCCGGAATTCAAACTTTACTTGAGTAAAAGTACAAGTATCAAAATGTGGTAAATGGTGCATTTACTGTATATAGCGCCTTTATCCAAGGCGCTTTACAGAGATTGTGCATTACATTCACCCATTCACTCACACACATTCATACACCGATGGCAACCACGCAAGGCACCAACCTGCACATTGGGAGCAATTAGGGGTTGCACTGGACACTTCGACACTAACTCAGGGGGAGCCCGGGATCGAACTGGGAAGCTTCTGGTTGCCAAGCGACCACTCTATCCCTGAGCCACTGCCGCTGGAAAGTACTCTTTATGCAGAATGTTCAGAAGTTTTCAAAAGTATAAGATGTATAGAAATCTTTTGAAAAACTACAAGCTCACAATGCGACTGTAGATCGGCTATTTTCAAATGGCTGAAATGTATATAAACTTTTGGCGCTTTGTGCAAAGATGTAGGCCACGCATCGCGTCCCGCAAAGCTTGGCCAATGTGACCCTGGGTACAACAAACTATGGACAAACGGACAAAGCCAGATGTTGGAGCTTAGCTCCTTCCAGAAGCACCGCTCAAAAATACCATCATTGCAGTGGTACTTAAGTATGTACTTAGTTACTTTACAACACTGCAAGGAGGTATGGAGTGAGGGAGGGAGGAAGGGAAGGGAAGGAAAGAGTAGTACTAGTGCTTGGTAGGACATCACTCCTCGGTTAGGCACCAGAGCTGAGGGAGTAGTGAAGGAACTCTTCACCCTCCCCTGTGCCAATTGATTGATTGATTGAAGAATTTATTAGAAGTTTGCAATAGAAAAAAGTACAGTTTCATGACAGTACAAATCACTGGTACAAGGTCAACTAAAAGGAGATCCTAGAAAGCCGAGGCTTATTTCCACAGGAACCACACTTTAAGTATCTCATATAACATTGAAAGACAGACGGATAGAACATAGTACTTTATCTAGGATAATATCAGTTTCAAAAGCATAACATCAAATACAAAAAAGAGAAAAGGGGGGGGGGGGGGGAGCATGGGGGCTTAGTCTATTTACAAGTCACGGGTAGCAGCTGTCTGAAGGTGACTTTTCATACCAATTTTGAAGGAGGCTAGGGATTTGCTCTCCTTTAGGGCTTGTGGAAGGGCGTTCCACATGTTGATGGTGTAGCAGGAGAACGATTTAGAGCCTTGTTTAGTGTTAAATCTACGTTGATGATGATTAGTGGAGCTGCCTCTGGTGTTGTGATTGTGAACATCCTTGACCTTTAAGAAGTAGTTTGTCAGGTACATGGGAATCTTGGAGGTGTAGTGTATCTTGTACACCAGGCCCATTGCAAGATGCTGTACTCTGTCAGCAACTTTGAGCCATCCCACGCTTTCGTGGTGATAATCGGTAAGGTGGGTCTGAGGAGGGAGACCAAGCACAACCCTAATTAGTTTGTTTTGGGCTGTTTGGAGCTTTAACTTTAAGGCAGCTGGGGCGTTGCGATACCAGACTAGGACTCCGTAATCAATGAGGGGCCCAATAAGAGCACCTCCTAGTGTCTTTCGGGATTTAAAATTGATCAGCGGGGCAACCCTTTGCAAGAAGCGAATTCGTTGGTTGACTTTATTGATTACCTTGGTGGTCATTTTTTCACTGAATAGGTTAGCCTCCAGGATGCAACCCAGGTAGCAGATGTAGTTTTTTCTTTCTATCACAGTGTCACCTACTTTAATTGTGAAGTTCTCAACTAGGCTAAGTTTCTGACTAGATCCAAAGAGGATACATTCAGTTTTGCCTAGGTGAATTGAGAGTCTGTTGTCATTGAGCCAGGTGCAGATCTTATTAAGTTCACAGTTAAGGGCCTTTTCAACCTGCGATATGTCTCTGCCTGAGACTAGGAGAGCCGAGTCGTCCGCGAACAGAAACAGATTGCAGTCACAAGTAGATGACATGTCGTTTACGTATATTAAGAACAACAGTGGTCCTAGTATACTCCCTTGAGGTACTCCACAGTTAATGGTGCCACCCGTGCCTAAGGTTGCCTACCCCTGCTCTAACAGAAAGAGACTTAACATCCTGTCAGGTCCTTTAGAACAAATCACACAGATTATACACAGTAGCCTATAGGAACTCCTATCTGTGTAGCATAATAAGAAGTATTAAGTCCATGTTTTGTGTGTGCACTTGTATAATCTTTTGGAACGATTTTATCTTTGTCTTTGAAGTTGTACATGAATTAAATAAATACTTCAGTTGTTTGTGTACAGTATGGGTCTAATGGGCTTCACACCTTTCTGCCTGGCTTGAACTGCTCCTGGCTTTTCTTTAGAATATATTTCTCCAATGTATTTCTGCTTGCAACAAACATGTTGCTCGCACGAATACCATTGTGTTATCAACATGTCTCACATGCGCACACGCATGTCTTTTGTGTGTGTGAGAAAAGGAAGCGGGTCTAGAGTCAGTCCTGACCTTGCAGTGGCAACAACAGATTTAAACCAACACATTTCACCCATCACTGTCCATATACTGTACTGTATATACCCCTCTCCTGTTATTTATCATCTTAATGTGGGCAGGGGTTTTTACAGCATATTATGTGGTCATGCTGGGGAAATAGCCTGGGATCAATACCATTTTCGGGTTTCTGATCCAATCTGGTGCGGAAATAACTTTTATCAGGCGGAATACAGGCGACTGGAACCACTGACCAGAACCCCCAAAGTGTTTAAAATTGGTTTAAATTGGTATAATCGTTTTGTTTCTTTTGGTAGTCGTTTGGTATGTTCGTCTTTTATTCTAACTCATAGCGTGAATAAACAAATTGATTTGCAACTGGCTCACAGCCTCACACGCCTAGTTTTTTAACGAATACCAGGCTTTCCTCCGAGGTCTGGTGATGCGAGGTTACTGGGGACAATAGTTAACAATAGATGCCAAAAGCAAAAAATATATATGTTTTAAAAGTCGGAGCTTAATTAAAGTCCTTAATGATGCACAGATTGAGATGTATGTGATTTTGTCTCATGTCAGTGAATGTTCCTTGGACTCCATGGAAAAATAGAGTGGACTATCCTGGTGTAAACTGAACTTAACCGGCCTTCAGTTATACACAGTACAATGGCCTACAGCATGTTTCCCAGTTACTAACAACCCAAAGGATGTGATGGCACTTCTGGTGGAGAGCCAACTGGATGACAAAATATATAGTAGAGCCTTGGACCAGAGAATTTCTTACCATTCCACTCCAAAACAATACTATGAGACACTGAAGCACGTTGCCCAGGCCAGAAACCTCCACTGAAAACTCACACCCAACCAAATCCCCAGTCACCTGTACTCACTATTGCAAAGGCAGCCAAAGGCAAACATACCGCATGGACATGGACAGCCTGCATAAATGATGAGATTAGATTCACCCCGAGGGGGAAACTAGGGATATATGCAGTACTGTAAGCAACCATGCTGCATACTGTAACTGCCACTATATTCACTCTCCTCAACACCACTCTCCCCGATTCCATCCTGTCAAACACACCCCCACCACCATGGCACAATTCACACAAGATTACAATTTACGGCACAGAAGGAACGATTAAAAACCTCAGTTGACGGCAGGGAACAGAGAGATCTTCAGCTTTGTTCTATCTAGCTTAGTGGTTTTCAACCAGTGGTCCGGGAAGTGCGGGAACCACCAGTGGTCCTTGAGGGGGTTCCAGGTGGTCCGCAGCATAATGATGGAAGAGTTGGTAACCAAAAGGACCCTTATAGATTTTTAACTCTTGAGAGCGTAAGAGAACCAAATGGACCCATATTTTACACTGTCAAGAGTTAAATTAGTGTTAAACATCTGCATTACTTAATTTACAAGAAGTCTACAAAATTCGAGAATTGAAGAGTTGTTATTTTTTTATCAACATTTGCCTGTTATACCAACATCAATACATCATGGAATTGTGTTTATTTAGTCATATTTAAGTCATCTGAAATGTTTCAGTCTAGTTTTAGTCGACTAAATATCTTAAGATTTTAGTCGACTAAACATGCAGTACAGTTGATTTTGTCAACAAAAAATATTTTTTGTAGGACTTGATGGTATCGTAATGGCTGTTGGTTGCATGCTGAAAATAGCCTATCTACAAGCTCATATGTTGCAGCTTGTAGATCTGCTATACACACACACACACACACACACACACACACACACACACACACACACACACACACACACACACACACACACATGCAAACATGCACTATACCTTTTTGGATAATTGATTGCAATCCGTTTCCTGGTGGTTTCAGTTTCCAGCTAATTATCCCTAATAATTACAGTACTGGGTTTTTCCAAATCCTGCTGAGACATACAGCCTACAGTAACTCCTATAATTATTGATAAGTGACAGTATGCTGACTTTGTAATTGTCTTAAAGTGGATATTGGACTACAGGTCTGAGTTCACTGGCTTGTGGATTTTTTTTTTCAGTTTTTTTTTTCACTGTTGAAGCTGAGCACACTAACATTCAGTGTTCTTTCTTGGCTCCAAAAACAATTAACTCCAGTTTTGTCTGGCACATCAGAACAAGTCTGGCACATCCGCACAAGTTGTTGATACAGCAGATCAGGAGGCAACTGCTTGGGCTTTGGAACAAAATGCATTCCCTGAACAAATTAGATTACTTCCAAAAGTACAACAAATTCCTATAGACATGAATAGTAATAGTTTTAAAAGTTTCTTTGCTCAACTACTGTACTGTCGTGGAATTCTGGATAAATCAGTAATAGTTATATTGTAGCAGCTTCAAGGAGAAGCTGAACCATGTGCATGTGCTGTTTACAATAGAAAAATGGCTTCAATGGAAGCAATATAAAAAATGGATGCAACAATAATGTTCTGATCTCAGTCAGTATGCATCCCATGTTGTAGATTATGTGTAAACAAAACATCCCGTCAATCAGAGAGAATTTGGCAAATCATAAAATATTCATTTCTCAATCATTGTCTCAAGATTGTAGCTGTATTTATCTATAAGGTCGTCACTACTACAAACTACACCAGAATAATTATTCTGATTCGAGACAGACACTGAGACACAACAACTTTAGGCTTACGTGCTTTTGGTTCTACACTTTTTAGAGCAAGTTCTTACCAACATCATAAATACAGTGATGGATTTAATTGAATAAATTAATTTAGTCCGCGACACAGTAGGCCTATACATAATATGCTGTATTATGGTCTCTGTTGGGTGGAAACCTCATTGCGACCGTAGGTTGCAGTTTACTATCAGAACCGTCACAGCTTGTCCGTATCTGACCGTGTAGGTAACACCTGACACTGTGGTTCCCCTGACACATCACTGTGACGTCACAGGTGACATCACAGTGATGTCAGATACTCAGAGCAGGGATCTCCATATGGGCATAAAAAATATTATGTTAGGGATCTCCATATATGGGCATGAAAGGGATTGTATCCCAGATGATGCCCTGTGGAGAACCACACTAACAGAATCCATATATGGCCAAGACAGATGGCGCTGGTTATGCCCAAAACTGTTACTTTTCAGGATTCAAAATCAAAAACATCAAAAGTAGCATCAAAAGGGTTCCAGGAGTCCTCAGCTAAATTAATTAACCACTTTAACCCTATTTTACACATTGGAAGACGTGTTTTTCCTAAACATTACTCGATCATACTTGATTAAGACTGTATGTAACTGTATTTTTCCTTTTTCTATTGTAGGCTATCGATTAGCTCAGCTAGCCCCATTAACATGCTTAAGGATGCAAGCACGGCACGCAATGGAAATAAGTTTGCAGGCTTTTCTTTGTTTTTATGATTTTATGTTAATGCAAAATTCTGTCAATCAAAGCTTGTAGATCAGGTATTTTCGAACGATTTTGATAAATCTTGAAAGATTGCAAGGAATTTTTAATAATTAACACAAAACAATGTGGTCCACAGTCCCCATATCTGAGAACCACTGCCCTAGACCCTTCAATATGTATTGACTTATATCATCTTGGCCCCTGTCAGCCCAGGACCCTTGATACAACCTTGACAATACTCAGTGGTAGTAGTTCCAATTATCTATACTTTGACTTTTACTACACCACATCTCAGAGGCAGTCTAGTACAATTCTTTGAAAACTTTAGTTACTAGTAGGCTACTTTGAAGTAAAATGTACATTAACCAGCCATTTATATACTTTGTCTATTTGAAAATATCTGATCTACAAGCTCACAACGGGTCGCTGTAGATCGATTTGCTGTTTTAAAATGATTTTGAGCTTGTGAAATGGTACTTCTGACACTTTAAGAATATTTTGATGCCAATTTTGCACTTTTACCGAAGTACATTTTTTGTACCTGACTTTTACTTGTAAGGGCATGGTCACACTGGATTCTGCCAATGTAATGCATTTCAATGGGAAGGGAGCGTTTTTTAAACTATTTTTGTGCACAGCCGACTATTTTTTACAGAGTGACGCACCTGTCACTCACTTTCAGTTCCCTCTCCGCGTAGCTACACAACACACACATCTTTTGTGAGATATCTAACTGCACAGCAGACAGAGAGAGACGAGGAGCCTTGCGCCAGTCTGTGCAATGCCAAAGGTTGCAACACACGTATAGCAACTACCAGTTGTTGGGGAAAGTCTGATGACGCGAGGTTAGGTGTCGCTTCCTGAGTCTTGGGAAGGTCCACCTTCGACTCATTTGATTGGACAGAGTGGGAAAAGCAGAATCTGCATCAAGAAGTGATCTGCTTAAAGCCTAGACGCAAGACCAGCAAACACACAATTCATTGGCAGGATCCACTCTCATAGGTAGAATATTAGTGTGGTGTTACAGAGTGTTTCTACATTGCTGTATTGATACTTTTACTGAAGTAAATACATTTAGTACTTCTTCCACCACTGGCAGTGCTGAATATACTGTACATCTTGCCCCCCCCCCAGTTGTCTATCTAGTGCCCATTTCCGCATTCACACTGCTGTTTAATTAAGAAAATGACCACGTTTTTTTGCTGAATCCCAGAGTCTTTGAAGGAAATGAGTTGGGTGTGCGTGAGCAGAGGCCAGGACAGGTCAACCTTTTGACCTCGGTTATGACATGATGGATCCCTTCCTCTTTTCCCGCTGCTGGCTCAACACTCACTGGATCTGGATTTCAATTAGTAAAGAGGGACACATGCGCTCGCAGCCTCCACGCATGGCACGCACATGCTACCTTCTCTCTCTCTCTCTCTCTCTCTCTCTCTCTCTCTCTCTCTCTCTCTCTCTCTCTCTCTCTGATACTGTACTGTACTTAAGTACGATTCTGAGGTATACACTTACTGAACTATTTCCAATTTCCACTACTTTTACTTCTCCACTACATCTCAGAGGCAGATATTGTACTTTTACCACTACAATTATTTGAAAACCTTAGTTACTATTTACTTTGTAGATTTTGATTAATACTAGACCTTACCCGTTCGAATATATGTGCTGCAAAATATGTGCAGAGTGTGGGTTATGGGGAAAGTAACTGTAACTGCATGGTGCGTGCGTGAGAATATGTGGGAGCATCATAATGTAAGGAGCAGCCCATGGAGGAGTGTATATTTATGATGGATACAAATAATTTAACAGCTAAATTAGGTGAATAGAAGTATGAGGATGTATTTGCTCCACATAATTTTTCTATACCCGTTGGAAGATGAGACACACATCACCCGTTGCATGCGTGACCCATGCAGAGAGAGAGAGAGAGAGAGAGAGAGAGAGAGAGAGACTGCAACATTCCTAACTGTGAGAGAGGTGTGTGTGGGCCCGGGGCTACAGATCCCATGGCCTGGAGGAACGGACCGTAACCCTGACAACAGGCTGTAGAGCTGTAGAGTGAAGAAACGCTAATAAATAGCTATAATTTTGGGAAAAATGAAATTCGGGCTCCGTCACCGTGTGTATAATGCTAATGGCCAATGCCATGTTAAATTTGAGATCAGTCGCTGAAGGTCAGAGCGAGTGAATAGATAATGCATTTTGTGACCTAGTGACTGACTGACTGACCTCTCTCTCTAATTATAGTATGGATTACAAAACATACATTATCCACTTCAGCCCAATGCATTTTGGTCATTTGAAAATAGCAGATCTACAAGCTCACATATGCGTGACAGAAAGATTTTTAGACATTTTATACATTAGAAAACTTGTGAAATTGGACATTCTGCATAATGAGTACTTTCTACTTGTGGTTCTTTATGTACATTTTGATACAGATACTTTTGTATTTTTACAATTACATTTTGAATTCCGGACTTTTACTTGTAACAGAGTATTTCTACATTGCTGTATTGATACTCTTACTTAAGTAAAACATTTGAATACTTCTTCCGCCACTGCGTGCGCACACGCACACGCGCACACACACACACACACACACACACACACACACACACACACACACACACACACACACACACACACACACACACTCACATACACACACACACACACACACACACACACACACACACACATACACACACACAGGCACACGCACTGCCTCGTCAGCTAGAGGGAGATTCGCTCGTCCCTGATTGGCCACCGCTGACACGACTTATACATTACACAAGGCCAACGCAGCACTTCAACCATGAGTTTACCCAGGAGGTGATGCTCTGACCTGCTTCTGCACACACACACGCACGCACGCACGCACGCACAGCTGAACATGTGGATTCAGTGTGTGTGTGTGTGTGTGTGTGTGTGTGTGTGTGTGTGTGTGTGTGTGTGTGTGTGTGTGTGTGTGTGTGTGTGTGTGTGTGTGTGTGTGTGTGTGTGTCGCATACCATCCACTATAAATTATTGAGTGTGTTATTTGAGGCCAGGCTACTGGTTGTGCGGCACATTAAGTCCCTCAGTTAGACAGTCACTCAGGCAGTCATAAACCTAGACAGATACTGTAGAACGTATGAGTAAACAGGAGGAATGAGAGAGAGAGAGGCAGAGAGACAGAGGGAGAGAGAGCGAGAGCGAAATGGCAATTCTCTCACTCCAACCGGCAAGCGATATTACAGCATGTAATATTTATACGCGTACGTTTCCAAGTCGGTCAATTCGATGTGACGTAATTTCTTCTCGTTATTTCAATCACTCAAAGGGGTTATGTTGGATTACTCTCGCTAGACCAGCTGCATATGCAAGCGGTAAATTAGTGATGCTGAAGAGCATCTCAATCTCATGAGCTGCTGTTTTCTGAACCGTGAGTGAGCTCATTGGAGCTACTGTACGCATGCTTTATGATGCAATGCATATGTCTCTGCTTGATAAAACCTAACTGGCAACTATCGACTTTGAATCTCGACTTGACCTCTAACTATAGCCGTGATTGCATATGTTCCTGGAGGTCAGCATGCATGCCCTGATAAGCAGGGTGTGCACTTGAAAGAAAGTAAGAAATTAGTTGTTTTGAGAATTTGAGAATTGAGTTCTTTCTCTTTGACCTGCTGACAGCATGCACAAGAAATATGGCGCTGATCGGCCTAATAATAATGGTAATAGCATGCAATAGCATGCATTAGCTGCGCCCACACTGAGACAGACACAACACACTGACGCTCGCACCAAGGGCTTTTCATTGTAGAAGCACTTTCATATACTAATAACAATTATTCATATTTTATTGTAAATGACTGAAGAACTGAACGCTTTGATGGAAGCAAACTAGCTGCTTGAGAATGTACTGTATATGCCTGTATTCTTCTCTCATGGTAATTCCTTTCTCTCTCACTCACACACACATTATAACAATAACCCTCTCATCCTGACTACTGGTGGTCTGACTCTGGAGAACCCTCCCTCCCTCCCCCTGCCCACCCACTCCCCCAAGCACACCTGTGTCTCTCACATGTGCAGTGTGTGTGTGTGTGTGTGTGTGTGTGTGTGTGTGTGTGTGTGTGTGTGTGTGTGTGTGTGTGTGTGTGTGTGTAAAAAGGTGATGCGCCCCCGCCAACAGCATGTTGATACATTAGGCCTCTTCCTTCCTCCCAGCACCACAGGTGGAGGGCAGGGTGTGCAGGATTTGGATGCTCCCACTCTCACCATGAGGCCCTATCCTGCCCCCACCAGGTGTGTGTGTGTGTGTGTGTGTGTGTGTGTGTGTGTGTGTGTGTGTGTGTGTGTGTGTGTGTGTGTGTGTGTGCGTGCATGCGTTTGTGTGCATGCATGCCTGCCAACATTCCTGAATTTAGCAGACTCAGGAGGAGACTCCCTCCTGGGTTTGTACCCTTTCTCCAGCTGTGCTTCTGAACTGTTTCTCCTGAAAATATCCTTGATTTGGGAACAACTCAAACCAGACTCTGTACTGTGGTGAAAGTGAACATGGCCATGTGTGTTACGCATCCCACACTTGTAGGCCTACTACTGTATGCAGCTACGGTACTCAGTCAGGCAAAGACTAAGTAAAGTAAATACTAAGCCAATGAATAGTACTAAGTTAATACTTAAGTTAGTGAATACTAAGTGAATAGCCTACCAAGTCAGTGAATACTTAGTCTTTAGTCAGCAAATATTAAGTGAATACTAAATCAGCAAATATTAACTAAGTCAGCGAATACTAAGTCAGTGAACACACATAGACATCAAAGGGGGCTTGAGCCCCGGTCCTTTTATCCGTCTGTAAAAGTGCCCTCTCCAGACCATGAATGCAGTTTTTACTATGGTAAAAGAATTGCAAACGCCCTCTTTCCATGCCATACCTGAAGGCAGCATTCAAGAGAATTGCCTTGTTCAAACTCTCCTGAACTTGAATGCAGCATCTTATGTTGAAAGAATTGCCCTCACTGTCCAGAAATCCACGCCACATCTCCAGTATTGCCTTTTTTATGCTTAGTTTAGTGTGTTATGAAGTACCGAAAATAGCTGACCTCCAAGCTCACAACGCGTGCACGCTGTGACGCGTTGTGAGCTTGGAGTTCTGCTATTTTCAATATTTTCACCACAAGAAATTAGAAATGTCAGAACCTGCCTCTCTAACATTCTCTGCAGTGAATCCCTGTCAGTGAATAATAAGTCAAGCCACCCACCAGAGAATCTCCTTATTTTTCACAGTCCACTGTTGGCAGGTATGGTATACTGTATATACTGTATGGTAGAAAATATCTGACATTCTCCTCAATCAGAGTCAGACCATTTAATTAGATGTCTCCATGGTTACCGTGTCACCAGAAGCGTCTGGTCCGCATCCAAAACATGGAGGCGGACTGGCTAGACTTAGACCTGAACTGAAGACTGATACTGTAGAAGTGTGGCGGAGATAGTCGATCAGCAAAGCTCAACAACGTGTCCTATCACGAGTTGTAAGCTTGTAGATCTCCTATCTTTGGGTATATGACATTGGCATAGGTTTTTGATTGATTGATTGAATATTTTATCAGACAAAAATGAAGAACAATACAGGTACAGTAAAAAAATAAATTAGTACAGCACAAGTATACAGTCAAACACCCTGCCTAAAAGGAGCACCCCAAAAAAGCCCTTGTGGTCTTGTTTCAGTTGGAGGTCCTTGGTATTCAATTCAACGACATACTGTATAAAAAAAACATTCAACATCATCATATCATACTGATATCAATATCAGCATAAAACACTATGAGCTATTGCTGACTTCTCGCCTGTCTATGGGAGAAGTGATTACTAACTCCGCCTCTGGCCTCATGAAAGGTGAGTTTTCAGGGCAGTTTTGAAGGAAGCCAGTGAGCTACATGTTTTAAAGGACGGGGTCAAGGAATTCCACACTTGGGTGGCAGTGTTGTAGAAGGAGAATTTACCCATATTTGTCTTATGGATTGTGGATTTCCATAAGCACCACAGGTGCTCTTCATATTTCTATTTCTTTCACATATTTTCCCCCCAAAGTAATGACCTCCTTAGTCAGTAGTAGTAGCAAAACATTGCCGATTTACAAGCTCTTTTGAAAGGAAAACGTTACTGAAAGTGAAAGTGGTTAAGTGTGTCTGTGGGTTTTATAAATATTGAACCAATGAATTAACAATTCCTCGTGACTACATTCCAATTGATCCAGTTTTCTGAAAAGTAACAGTTTTCGACATACAAGGTTTCCAGCTGACATAATAGGGACAGACACCAGGGTTTAATGTGATTGTTACGTGAACTAACAGCACCACAGTGGCGTTGTAGTTGTTCTAAATGAGCTGGGCTGGTCACTGGGGGGTAAATGTCAATAGTCCTTTTCAGCGTGAGGTGGAAACCAGCACCGCAAGGACACAACCGCACGATGTTGGAGCTAATCAATACTGAACAGAGGGCAGGGATCGAGGCTTAAGGGTGGTTGGAGGGTGAACCCTGTTGAATACTGTGGCTCCAGCGATTACTTGTTGTAGCAGGGAATTAGTACTTACCCCCCCAAGTAAGGGAGCAAGTATCTCAGAGGTCTTGTTCTCGAGTGAGGGGAGAAATTGAGCATGAACAGGATGGTGTATCTAAAGGCCTGTCACAATAACTACGTAATTCGGCGGAACTATTTGAGATAATCGCATTTTTGTTCGCCATAATCATTTTCCATGTTGAATAATGTTCATAAATGTCCTCATTTTTTGGGAAATAGCAGATGGGTTTTCTCAGGAGGGATGCAGACATCTCCCTATAGGGACAGGGTGAGAAATAGTATCAGGTTTCCAAGTTAAGACAGGAAGGTCAAGGGGATCCGTGTTAATTGCCTTGTGGAAATAGACTTGTGCACTTAAAACAGGTTAATAATCGTTCCAGTTTACGTGAGATTTAGATCAACATACAGATAGGATGTTGGCATGCTAAAAGAAATGTGCTGCTTGTCACAGAATTAAACCAGAGCAAAGAATTTAAAAATAATAAAGAAATGCAACTACTGGAGCCTCTGCATTTCATCTCTGTCAGGGTGGAAACCTCATATGTCCAAAACTGTTACCTTTTCATGATTCAAATTCCAAAGTAGCAGAAGTAGCAGATTGACAAGCTCAAAACACGTCGCTTTGCACCACATCTCGAGCTTGCGGATCTGCTACTTTTGGGTGTGACGCTGTAGTATGATCAAGTAGGGCGTTGATTTACAAAAAAACTGAAACAAAACACAAAGCCTACAGCAGCGATCTGATAGCTCAATCAAATGTGTTGTAGCATCAGTTCAAGTGAAGCAGCCAGCAGGCGAGTGGCAGCTGAGAGCAAAGGTGCTACAGAGACTGAAGGAAGTGTCAAAACAAGAGAGGAGAAGACAGGAATAAAGTGTGAGGCTGGTGGGAGAGAGTGAGAGTGAGAGGACGTCAGGAGTGACAACAGGACTCTTGGAGAGGAGCCAGCATTAGTGTGTCTCTCTCTCTGTGTGTCTAAAAACCTCCACACATAATCTGTGTGTACAGTACGCTCAGCACACTGTGTTGTCAGTCACACACCCATGCACACGCCACACGCACGCACACACACGCGAAGTGATGACATTTCTCACTCCTTCCTGAATAGAAAAGCCAGACTCGCAGAAAAGGAGCCAAGCACAAAAGCCAGCACCTCCACAAAGAGCTCTGAAGCCAAGGTCCAGGAGATGGTAACAGTCAGTGCGTCACAAAGTGAAAGAGACAGAGATGGAGAGAGGACACACACAGAGAGAGAGGGGGGGGGGGGGGGGGGGGGTGATACAGAACGAGAGGACAGTGTGTTCAAAAATGTGTTCTCTAGCAGTATTTCACAGTCACAGTCTGTCCCAATATTTTCTTCAGTGGTGTAAAGTAACGATTTACTCAAGTTCTGTTCTTGAGTACAATTTTGAGGTATTTTGTATTTCCAATTTCCAATACTTTTACTTCTACTCCACTACATCTCAGATCCAAATATTGTACTTTTACTCCACACTTTAGCCAAAGTATTGATTATTATTACAAAACATACATACAAACACTTTCAGCCCCATAGGCCTATATATGTTTCAGCCATTTGAAAATAGCTGACACATTGTGAGCTTGTAGATCTGCTATTTTCAAAAGATGGTTGTACATTTGAAATGGGACATTCTGCATAATGTACTTGAAGTACATTTTGATACCAATACTTTTACTTGTAAGGGTGCCCTCAGACCAAAGTACCTATGAGAGTGGAATCCGCGTTCCGCCAATGCATTTCAATGAGAGTGAAGCGGTTTCATGCCAGCAGAGGATTTCTGCAAAAAAACGCTCCCTTCTCATTGAAATGCATTGGCGGAACGCGGATTCCACTCTCATAGGTATTTTGGTGTCAGGGCACCCTAACAGAGTATTCCTACATTAACATTACAGTATTGATACTTTTACATAAGTAAAACATTTGAATACTATTCCCACACCAGATTTTCTTGTCGCTGCATGTCAATGGAATGCAGATCGAGTCAATGAATGGTGGTCAATCTGTAGTTTGTTCTAAACCTGTTTTTTAGGACCCTTATGGTGTCTAGTTATTCTTCTTGTCGCCGTGGCCAGCTAATGTCCCATGGGGTTAATTTTGAATGATTTCTGACACCTACCCAATTCACTTACTATACATGCAGGAAAAAAAGACACCCCAGAAGCATGTGAGTGGTCTAACTAGTTTTTTTTTTTCATGATTCTTAATCCATTGCAATAATTTGTTTTACACGAAAAACATTCCTTGGGCTAAAAATGGACCCCACAAAACTGTGACAAGTGATGACTCATCACAATTCATTACAAAACCATAGTTTTGTGGGACCATTTTTAGCCCAAATGCACAAATGCTTGCAATAGATTCAGAATCATGAAAAACCCCTAGTTAGACCCCTCACATGCTACTTAAAGAATACTTTTTTTGGGGGTCTTTTTTTCCTGTATAGTAAGTGAATGGGTAGGTGCAAGAAATCATTAAAAATGAACCCCATGGGACATTAGTTGAGCACGGAAACAAGAAGAAATCAAAACTAGACATCATAAGGGTCCTAAAAAAACAGGTTTCGAAACAATGTCGTTCGGGTGCTGGTGTAGCCTCTCTCCTGCATGCCCTATAACGTCCTGTTCTGTACTGTAACTCATTTTGTGTTTGTCTTCCACCGAGCGTCCCAGTAATTATAAAATCTCCATCTGCTATAGGGTGGCATCTGAACACACCCCTCTGGAGACATATCTGTGTGTGTGTGTGTGTGTGTGTGTGTGTGTGTGTGTGTGTGTGTGTGTGTGTGGGCGTGTGCGTGTGCGCGCGCGTGTGTGTGTGTGTGTGTGTGTGTGTGTGTGTGTACGTGAGAGAGAGAGAGAGAGAGAGAGAGAGAGAGAGAGAGAGAGAGAGAGAAGCATCTGCTTGGAAACAGGTTGCAACTTGCAGGTCAGCAAAAAATCCTACTTCATGGGCATTCACGCACGCACACACGCACGCTCGCACACACACACACACACACACACACACACACACACACACACACACACACACACACACACACACACAGCAGCAGCATCTGCTGAGAATGTGTTGCAGCACCAGAAGGCTCGACCCAAAAGATGCTCTCCCAGGGTCAAATCCGGCGACCTCTGAACGGTCGCCATACCAGGTAGGCCTATTCCTAAACGTAACCTCAGTAAAACAGAACTATGCCTACGTTTTAGGTTAGGTTTAGGCCCTGAACCTAACCTTATTCCTAACCTTAACCTCAGTAAAATGGTGCCAAAACCTTACCTCATTCCTAAACGTAACTTCAGTAAAACAATGCCTAAACCGAACCTTATTCCTAAACCTCAGTAAAACTATGCCTAACCCTAAACGTATTCATAACCTCATCCTCAGGTAAAACAAATACTGTACAAGAATATACTGGGAGCAAATGTGTTCAGGCAGCATTGGTACCCAATACCCACACTAGCTACTAGAGCATTGTAGTACAGTACTGTATATGTTTCAATAACACACACTCACAGGCAATAGAACACACACACACACACACACACACACACACACACACACACACACACACACACACCACACCACACCACACCACACCACACCACACCCGCACGCGCGCGCACACACACACACACACACACACACACACACACACACACACACACACACACACACACACACTGAGAGAGAGAGATCTCCACATCTCCCATGTGTTCTACATATGAGTCCATGGTCTATCTGATCTGAAGAAGAACATGCTGATAAGAGCATGTATCACAACGTGCTGTTGAATCAGCACACCTGCCCTGTGTAGAATGCTAATGAAAATGCACCTCAGCGTCTCTGGGTCGAACAATATGTATTGTAGTAGCAATAGGTGTATTAGCCCTTATAGTTGGACCGTGGTGCAACGCTGCCCTGCGGTGGTCGATACTGGAACAACACCCCAGACCCTGACAAGTGGGTACATTTTATAGATAGTTATGAAGATGAAAGTCTCCTGTACTGGAATATTTTATATATATATATATATATATATATATATATATATATATATATATATATATATATATATATATATATATTTCAATTCTTGGCCATCTGGCCTGTGATGTATCGGACCAGTTACCCAAATATGGAAACCCCTGGTAGCCATATATGGAGATCCATGTACTGGAGATATGCTGTGAGAGCCCAAACATGCTTACTCAGTTATTCGTTATGTGTAAGTCTATGACGTCTATGACATCTGACATCATACCCATGGCCTTTTATGCCCATACATGGAGATCCATGTCTGTAGAACCAGCCTCACAGATATGGGCATTCCCAGATGAAGTACTGTTATGGGCTTAATATTGATGACATCAGGGAACTCCATATATGGCCATAAAAGGGATTCTGTTAGTGTGACATCACAGTGAAGCCAGAGCGTGATGTCAGAGCGGCAAACCCATTCTGTTAGAATGGTTCCCCTGACATCACAGTGACATCAGAGCATGAGTGACAAACCCATAGACCGTAAAAAAGTGTACACGTCTATGTTTTATTTACATTTTTTTTTTTTACAAAGGAACTAATTTTTTTTTTTTTTATCATGGCCATTCTGTTTGGTGCAGAATGGCCTGATAATTATACACTCATCCACCCTTGCATCTAACGCAATTGGTTCTAAAAGTGTGGGGGGTCCAGCGACCCCCCAGGGGGTCCCCACTCCCCAGCCAAATCAGTTTATATAGCTTCACAATCATTTTAACCACTTCAACCATATTTTATAATTTGGTTATTCAAAAATCATGAACATGTGTGCAAAACTTATATATATATATATATATATATATATATATATATATAATTGTTACATTTGTAACTTTGCTTGTGGAGGTCCTTGGCACAAAATATTCTTGAGATGGGGGTCTGCAGTCAAATATATTTGGGGGGCTATGTGGGCTATCTACAGGCTCCCCTGGAGTCTTCATGGTATTGATCCTCTAACTCACTGGTTCAAATGGAGGTCCCCAAATAATTTTTTGGGGGGTCCCCAGATGATTAGCAAAATGTGCAACATTGTTTGCAGTAAACAAACCAACATGCAGTATAAGTGTATACAGGGTATCGGACTGAAAAGTTTGGGAACCCTTACTTGACACTAATAACAGCACTCCTGTAAGAAACAATTAGATCTATGTTATTTAGCCAAAGATCTCATCTCACTTTCTCACATTTAGACTTCTGTAATAATGCCCTTTTCACTTGCCTCAGCCAAGCAACCCTGGTGTGGGGTGGCATCACAACGTGTTGTGAGCTTGTAGGTCTGCTATTTTTCCACTATGTTTAAAATGCAGCTTAATAAGTGGTTAGTGTAATAATGTAGCCTACTTTGTTTCCCTCCTAGAAATGTGGTGGAGTCAAAAGTACAACATTTGTGTTTGAAATATAGTGGAATATAGACAGTGGAGTGAAAGTTATTTAGGTTTATCCAATAATACAAGTACTCAAGTAAAGTACAGAAGATACTTAAGTACAGTACTCAAGTAATTGTACGCAAGGCCTACGTAAATGTGCATATTTCACCTATTCTTCCCTCTCTTTGCTGGCTACCAGTGAAGTCTAGACTACATGTAAGATTCACTTAATTACTTATAAGGCAGTGCATAGCCAAGAGACCACTTTGATCTTCTGACAATTGCAGCCATCCCTCATTTCAGCACTAAAATATCAAGGTGCTTTCGCAAGCTGTTTTAGCCCCTTAAGTCTGGAACCGCTTTCTTTAATCAGTCTGATCTGCTGAATAAGTCAAGTGCTTCAAACTGGGCCTAAAAATACATTTGTATAGGTTAGTTAAGGCCTATAGCTGTACTACTACCATACAATTAGCTGACCTTACAAGCCCACGCAATGCAACGCATTGTGATCTTGCAGATTTGCTAGGTTCGAAAATATTTAAACATTTTGGAAGATCTTTTGAGAATGTTTGAAAATGTGGGGTCCCCAGTTCAAACATGATTATTTTGGGGGGTCGCGGCTTGAAAAGGTTGAGAACACTGCTATAAGGGAGGGGGCGTTGCACGACGTGACGGAATGTATGTCCCACTTCTCTCCTTCTGGTGTCCTACGTACAGGTACATGCTTCCTCAGAGGGAGGGACTAATATGCAAGGAAAGGACACAAATGTAGGAAATAAGGATATAATTTAAGGACCGGGCTGAGACGCACCCAGGGTGTCAGGGGTCATCGCATGCTGGCTTGTGGTGGACATTTTTGCCACGGTCATACAAAATGAGACGACACATAAAGAGATAGCCCTGAATGACCATAACAGGTCTGTAACACAGAGCGTGTACAAAGTTTGGAACCAAATGGTCCATTTGTACACACTCAGTGTTATGTTTGTTATTGATTGAAGACTTTATTAGAAGTTTGCATAGGAAAAGGTACAGTTTTGTGACAGTACAGTTCACTGGTACAAACTAAAAGGAGACTCTAGTAAGCTTTACGGCTTATTTACACAGGAACCCTTTCTGTATCTCAGATAGATATATACCTTTATTATCCCAAGGGGGAAAATCAGTGTCAAAATCTATCTCATAGACAGACAGATAGAACACAGTACTATGCATAGGATATTATCAATAACAAAAGGAACAAAGAAGCAGTCATAAAGAAGAAAAAAAGAAAGAAAAGAAAAAGAAAAGAAAAATTAATAAAAGGTATTTACAGTAGAATGGGGAGGTAAGTATGGGCTTAGTCTATTTACACGTTTCGAGTAGCAGCCACCTGTAGGTGACTTTTCATAACGATTTTGAAGAAAGTTAGGAATTTACACTCCTTTAAGGCTTGCGGTAGGGCGTTCAACATGTTAAGTGGTATAGAAGGAGAACAAATTTGAAACTTTTTAGAGTAAAATCTGTGTTGAAAGTGATTTGTGGAGCTGCCTCTGGTGTTGTAATTGTGGACATCCTTGATGTTAAGGAAGTACCGTAATTTGTCAGGTACTGTACATGGGTATCTTGGTGGTGTAGTGTATCTTGTACACCAGGCCCATTGCAAGATGCTGTACTCTGTCAGCTACCGTGAGCCACCCCACACTTATATAGTGATAAGCGGTAAGGTGAGCCAGAGAAGGAAGGCCAAGCAGGACCCTTAATCAGTTTGGTTTGGGCTGTTTGGAGCTTTGACTTTAAGGCATTTGGGGTCCTTGCAAATAGAACATTTGAGAACCACTATTAGTGGACTCCTAATATTCCACAGTGTCATTGTAAATACAGTAAGTGTCATACAATTTCTGAAGAATATTCAATTGGGTCTTATGATGACAATAAGAAATGTATAATTGTGTGTAAAAAAATAAAATCTAGAACTTTCCAAGGACATGCCACAACGGACACATTTGTCCATGTATGGACATGTTGATGACGACCCCTGCCAATGGTTGCTTGTTGGCCCTGGGCCACAAGACAGGAGCCACTTACAAAGCCAGCAATCCGTTGCCATGTCCTTAGAAGACACAGACAGACATGCAATGATGAGAGCCGGCTTTGAATAATTAGTACATTCAGTGTTAGCGCTGTCATCACTGTCGGCTACAGTATGTTCCTAGCTGCAAGCCTTTTTATCAGGATATAGTTAGTTATGCAGTGTAAGATTTCACTCAAACTGTGAGAACACACAGATGACGTGGAGACAGGCTCTCTTAATACTTTTCCCGTTGCACGCACGCACACACACAGGCTTGCACACAAGCAAGAGCAGTGGAAAGTGAGGTGTTAACATATGCTAGTGTGAGTGATACAGACGTGTGCATTTGCATTTATTTCTGACAAAAAAAAATATATATATATTATCACCCTGGCATTTGATATTACATATGCACGCTTGGATACAAAGAGCATTGATGAGTGATCATTTCTTTATTCAAAAAGCTAGTGATTTGTCCTGGAAGCTGGTGCAGCCCAGAGAAAAAGGGCTCCTCCTCGGAGAACTCCGGCCAGGACAAGAAATTTGTCACTTTAAGCCAAGAGGCTTGGAAGAGGCATGAAACCATGTGGCTTCCTACACACAGTAAAGTCATATACTGTACCCTCTCCTTGTCCTTTGAGAATGAGGGGGGGAGGGTGTCGTCCAATTCAGTCTCTTTTGAAGTCACACAGTTGCATGCCTCTTCCAAGCCTCTTGGCTTGGATCAAGCTTGATTCAAGCTAAGAGGCTTGGAAGAGGCATGAAACCGTGTGACTTCCATAAAGAAAGAATTGGACGACACCCACAACCCCCCCCCCCCTCATTCTCAAAGGACAAGGAGAGGGTATATCACTCTTTAGTGTGAATGCAGCCTGTGACTTCCATAGGGAATGAATTGGGTTCCACTCTCCCCTCTCATTCCCCTAGTCAGAGGAGAGGGCAGGTGACTTTACTGTGTGTAGGAAGCCTTAGGCTTTCTTCCAAGCCTCTTAGCTTAAAGCGACGACGCCCTACCCCAAGAGGCTTGCTAGAGCCATGAAACCTTGTGGTTTCCATAGGGAATGAATAGGATTCCACTCTTCCCCCCTCATTCCCCTAGTACAAGGAAAGGGTACCGTATATCACTCTTTAGTGTGAATGCAGCCTCATGGTTTCATGCCTCTAGCAAGCCTCTTGGCTTAAAGCAATGATGCCCTCCCCCAAGAGGCTTGCTGCACACACACTCCTTGGCTGGCAAACCACAACCTCCACCCCTGATTTCTCACATGCCCCTCTTCTAGCACCACCATGAGGTTGCTTTTTGCAGACAACATTAATGGACACTGCTCCTACAGATGTTGTCTACATGCTACCTGACGGTCGCTTATCTCCCGATTAGGGAGTCTTACTGGTATACTGTGGGAGGAGGTGTAAATTTGCAGCAGCTCCTGTTACCATTCACCTCACTACTGCAGGCTGATACTACTGCTTTTACCAAGCTGTGACTGGTCACTGATTGCTGATCCCCACCCATACGAATTCACAGCCAGAACACAACAGGCGACAGTGAAATCAATACATTTAATACAGTATTGACACACATATTATCTAACATTAACCACTTTTAGCTCTGGTAGGATGGACATTTTTTAATTTAACAAGTTATTTCTCACATTATTAGTGAGATTTTAGTTTGTCTCCAGTTTGATTTGATAACTTTTTCTTGACACGCTGGCATGGTAAATGCAACTGAGAATGTTAACCTACCTTCTAGACTTTAGATGGAGAGTGAAAAACGTTCTTTAGGAGATTTGAATCCAACTCCTTCGGTTTATAAACCCCTGATTTATTTCTTGACCCATGCTAACCCACCTTTTACAAGTATCATGGACATGCTCAGTATCATCACAGTGGCCTTGTGGTTAGTGTCCTTGAGACTGGCACGCGTCCCTGCTGGTGTTATGTCCAGGGGGTATACTTCTACATCATGGCAGGGGGGTGTACTGTAGTGTACATCAAGCATGTCTGGTGGACGAGTTTCATCCTTGTTTGACATGCGTGGTGTTCCTTCTGCAGCAAGAAGGAATTGGTATCAAACCTTCCAATTTCCAAGTGACTGCACACATCTTGAACCATTTTGTCACTCTTTCACATTTTTAGAACAACATTTTGCATAATTATAAATGGCACTTCAAACAGCTCTTGCTCAGGCTCTCAAGGATTGCCCCTGTAGTCAACTCCAATATGTCTTATTATGAGGCAATCACACAGAGGCGAATTTCAGAAAGGAATAGGGGGAGTCAAAAAACAATTTCTGAAATAGTATGAACTATTTTCGCTATTCGTTTGGGTGGCAAAGGGAGAACATGTTTGAAAATGTTCGCCTACAATGACATTCCCAAAATTGGGATGGCACTTTGAAAGTGTAATAATATATTAACGGTTGCATGCAATAAAATCTATTAGAACATGTGTCACGTGTGGTGGATGGACGGGTATCGATTGCAAAGACATCTGATTAGCCTGTGCATAAAATAACTGAATTTGAAGTTAAATGTGAACACTAGGGGCCATTGCCATCCGTTGATGCCCCAAATGAAGCCACTGCAATCACGTCATCTCAAACAAATCATGGTTGATGCTGTACTTAGCATAGTGTCCAATAGATGGCAGCAGAGTTCCAGATATTACACTGCCATGCCAAGGTAACATTGGGTCATCTTAGGCTAGCTTACCTCCGAATTTAGCAGAAGACAATCAATACAGCACATTCATTGTTCTATTAACTATTTTATTGACGATTAGAAACATGAAAAGAAAAAACATAAGCCTATGGAAGCATGAAATAATCTTACACTATACACGTTTTTAGCAAAAGATTCATAAACGATTAATCAAAACTAAGACTACTGTAATACATGTATTCTTCACAATACTGTCATGAATGTCCCTTTAAAAAACAACTGTTAATAACATATAAAACAATGTCAGCAGTCGCTGACGTTGGCACGGTGCTACGGTAGGAGAGAAGTGGTTTCACTGTTTGTGCTCGTGAGAGAAATCACCTGAGGTTTACGGGTGGAACAGGAATAATTTACACAAAGTCAAGTGTATGGCAGTATACTTTTCACTACACTATTGTGTGAGAGCATGGCAGTTTTCACTGTGTGTCTGTGCACGCACGCACGCACACATGCAGTTTGTATTACCATTCTTGTGAGGACATCACATTTTTAAGGCAGTGATTATATGGATGCCATTTTAGTTTTTTCTTGAAATTTTTTACCACAATCTACAAGCCCACAGCGCGACACGTTGTGGGCTTGGACATCGGTATGTTTTCGGTGCAAGATGACCACCGCGTCAGGACCAGGAGGAAATGGTCCTCACAATGTCTGTTTCTCATATTCTACTATACTGATGAGGAGACATTCGGTCCCCTCACAAGTATAGCAACACGCGTGTGTGTGTGCGTTTGCATGTGTGTGTGTGTGTGTGTGTGTGTGTGTGTGTGTGTGTGTGTGTGTGTGTGTGCGTGTGTGCACGCGCGTGCGTGTGTGCACGTTAAGCCTTAATTGTCCTTTGTCCAATCAACAGGACAAAGCCCAGACTGTGCTTTTCTAAGATGGATGGATGGATGGATGGATTGAACGGGTGATGTATCCATTGATTGATTGGAAGGACAGACAGACATATGGGTGTATTTGTCTGGATGGAAAAATCCATTTCTAAGTGACTGAATGAATGAGTGCTTTGAATAAAGGACAGATGGATGAGCAGTGCACTGACAGATGGATGGATCCGTGAAAATAATATGGATGTATATTTATACATAGATCAGGGGTTCTCAAAGTGGGTGCCGTGACTCAAGTCCAGGGGTGCCGCAGAATACTTCGATAATATTTGGAATTGATCAATATCTCTTCAGTTGAACCACTCAGACCCTCTATAGTTTGTAAAACGGACCTCAATTGCACTGTACGTCTTTTCCTATCTACGTGAAATCTGTTTGCCAAAAGTAGCAGATTTACAAGCTCACAACTCATCGCAATGGGAGCTAGCTAGTATTGTAGATCTGCTACTTTTGGTGAATGTTACCATTCAGAATAGGCATGCTGGTGTTCAAGTGCTTAAACGGCAAGTATAAAGTTATGATCTCTCAAGTTTTCCTCGTGACATACTGTATCTCAGGGGAAAAGATTTACAAATCTTCGTACCGTAATATGACATAAACGTGAGGTATTATAAAGTAACAATGTCATTCAGGGGTGCCATGGATAAAAAGGTTATTTACAGGAGTGTCCCGAGCCAAAGAAGTTTGAGAACCCCTGATACAGAAGGATAAGAAAGGCAGAGCCCCCCCCACCCCCACCGAATCCACCCCGTTTAATACAGCGGAGGCAGGGAGCGGGTGCTGACATGGCCAAACCTCACCCTGGACGGCGAGGGGGGAGGGGACTCGGGGGTGAGGTGGGGCGAGGAGGGCGAGGGCCGCATGTTGACAGCGACGCCACCACCCCGGGGAGGGTCCCTCGCCGCGGGGGAGCAGTGCTGCGAGCCGGTGTCGGGAGCCTGGGAGCGGCCGCGGGGCCTGCGCAGCTGAGGCGGGGTGGAGGGAGAGGAGGAGGAGGGCTGGCCGCGGTGCTGGGACGAAGAGCGGCGGGGGGAGGGCGAGGGGTGGCGAGCGTGGGGGGAGGAGTAGCACCCGTTCATGGAGTGGCGGCCAGGGGAGGAGGAGGACATTCTAGGCTGGCGATGGTTGGGCGAGTGATTCTGGACGCGCTGCTTGGGGGATTTGGGGGCTTTCGGGGACTTGGGGGACTTGGGGGCTTTCGGGGACTTGGGGGATTTCGGGGCCTTAGGGGATTTTTTCGAGGCCTTAGGGGATTTCTTTGGCGTCTTTGGCGACTTGGGCACAGGGTGGGAGGAGGGATGGTACGTGTTGTTGGGAGGAGGGGCATGGCTGCCGGGGGAGGCTCCGGAGTCTCCGTTGGTGCCCGTTTTGTAGAGGAAGACGTCGTACTGGAGCGGCGGGCTGGTCGCCTGGCGGAGCTTGACTTCTTTGGGGAGGAGTAACTCTAGGTCGATGGTGACGCCGTCCTGAGCCGTAGAAACAAGGCAAATGCAAAGGAAATGGGGGACAGTCATGATGATGATGAGGTACAGGCACACACAGCACAGAAACAGGCGAGGTTGAATAATGGTTCAAATGACGGATATGTTATACATGATTAGGAAATATGGATGATAGTTTGGAACAGAGAGACGATGGTGCACAACATGTTGGACACAGTGACATAGAGGGGTTTAGGACATTGAAGGTTAACAGTTTGTTTAGAAAGAGCAAATGAACAGCAGGGGTGAGGCAGAGGACGAAAAGAAAGTTTAGAACAGCTGCTTCAGCATTCAGACGTAAATTCTGTGTGGCTTCAGGTTGAGGACTGTAGCCTCCAAAAAACAACTCTCATGTGGAACATGGTGTCTGGGGACCCCCAGGGGTTCTTGAAAGAGTTCTAGGGGGGTTAACCAGCGAAATGATTGATAATTAGTAGCCAAATGGGCCCTTCTGGGTCTGTAACACCGAGTTAATGGACCCTTACGAGTCCATTTGGTTCCATTTGTACAATCCCATTTGGGGTCTGTCCGTGGCCTAATGCATAATCAAACTGTGTTCAAAGTCCTTGAAATTAAAATAGGGTGAGTGAGATTCACTAATATGCTACCACCATGATTTACTTTGGAGAGGAAAGTGGAAGACAAAAGAAAGAATTCTGTCCAACATACCTCGATTTTGGTGCAGTCCCACGTGGGTGGCCGGCTAACATGAGATAATACGGAACTCTCCAAGGTGCTGAATCAGCACCATGACTGTCTGTGCACGTGACCGTGTGTGTGTGTGTGTGTGTGCGTGCGTACTGCAGTCAGTGAGCATGCAACTGTGGCAGAGGAGCAGGGTCAGCCATGCGTTCAGTGCTTATTACTGTATAGCTGCAGACAGTGCAGAGCATTAGGGCAGTAGTTAGCTCCAGTAGAGACATGCAGAGATACAAAGAGGAGCAACGAGAAAGACGAGAGAGAGAGAGAGAGAGAGAGAGAGAGAGAGAGAGAGAGAGAGAGAGAGAGAGAGAGAGAAAGTAGATGGGTAAAGATTAGCAGATAGTGACACACAGGGACGAGCTGGATAAAATTAAAAAGATTTATTCCAACAACTCGTGAACTAATAATCCTGCATGTATGTATGCCCAATAAAAGTACAAAAGAACCTCAATTAACATCCAAGTATTAGAAATCACATTGAAAACCAAGACACAACGTGTGTTACAGTATATATATGTAGGTATATTCAAATGTCATCAATCAATCAATCAAGCAATAATACTTTTACCCCATGGAATCTAGACATATCCACGTATTAGCAATGTCAAACATCGATATTTTTTTGGGAAATACAGTAGTCACTTCGTTATCCTTTTCTTTATATATTATCATGTTTTCACACAGTTTGCGTTAACACCAATGCATGCGGGGAGAGAGCGAAAGAGAGAGAGAGAAAGCAAACAAGTAAAGCCTCAGTTATACTTTGTTCCGTGGGCCAAGTGTGGTACTCAGTAAATATCAGATCTACAAGCTCGAGCTTGTATGTCTGCTATATACGGCGTGTGCAACACCAACGTGCGACTATAAGTATAAATCAGGCTTAAAAGGCAGGGGAAAGAGACAGAGCGAAAGTTAGGCCAGTTAGTGTTTCGGGGGTTTTGAGGGGTTGGGGTTCGAGGGAAAACAGAGGGCGAAGATTCGGTTGGTCACGGACCGAAAGCAGAGCATCCGTGGAGAGGAAAGTCATTGGGTGGTACCAAGCCGGAGAGGTTTTAGTCCAGCCGTTTGTTTTTAATTGGTGGAGAGACACAGGCATAGCGTATAAGATCAAAGAGGCAGGAGAGAGAAAGAAGCAGCAACTGCTACTGTGTGTGTGTGCGCGCGTGTGTGTGTGCGTGTGTGTGTGTGTGTGTGTGTGTGTGTGTGTGTGTGTGTGTGTGTGTGTGTGTGTGTGCGTGTGCGTGTGCGCGTGTGTGTGTGCGCGTGCGCGTGTGCGTGTGCGTGATCATCAGCAGTAGGCTGTGGTGACAGCCTGGTACAGAATGGACTGTTGTGCTTCTCACGTTCTTGTTGTGCATCCTACAACCTCTATAAAGTGCACTATGTTTTCAGTGGCTCTACTACTACTACGGTTTCTTGTGTATTATTGTGCTGCACTTAAACCACTTATATAAGCCCTATTTTCGAAACTTTTCCAAAAATGTTTCCAAAGGTGTTCAAAAATGTTTCCAAAATTGTACAAATTGTACTTCAAAATTAGCCGATCTATGCAAGCTCTCGACGATCTGCTATCTTTGAAGAATTCGTGAAAAACGTCCCAAAATGATTTTCAAAATCTTCGCCTGTAATGACGGCGGTTTTTGACAGTGGGTTGACAAAGAAAGAAGTGTGTACTAAAGGACGTTAGCTTATCATTATACAATAGATGTGCTGTTTGCTCTCTGAACATTTTGGTCTAACGCTCTTATCGCCTTCCCTCTGTAAGGTGAATGGTGGCATTTACGCCCCTCTGTAGGTGAACGGTGGCATTGCACCCCTCTGAAAGGTGAACGGTGGACATGACACCCCTTTGTAGGCGAACGGCGGCACTACACCAGGTTGTTCTGCAGCGAGTTTACCTCGTCGTTCTCCTCTGTGTTGTCGTCCACGGGGGTGTGGCCGGGGGTGTGGCCGGGGGTGTGGCCGCCCAGACCCATGTTGACAGACAGAGGCCGGTTGTTCTCCTGTTTGGGCGAATGGGAGTTGCGGATGTTCATAGACTCCTCCTCCTTGGCGGTGGGGGTTTTCACCGGGTCCTCCACAAGCTGTTTCTGAGGATCATCCTGGTGGGAGAATTAAGGGAATTATCAGTAGGACTGTCATGATTATGACATTTTACATGACATTGTTACATTTACATTAAATCCCAAGACAAGTCTGTGTGGCGTAGAATATGACCGCCTCTTTAGACCGGAATGAGGTTGGAGTCTATTCATTACAATGGGAATTGGAGTGAACAAATGAACACAGCTTCTGAACGATTCTTTAAGTTTACCCCGTGGTCACTGAACTAAAGATTGGGCCCACCAAATTCAACTGAATTCGACTGGATCCAGTCGTTAGCCAATCTGGAATCGGCCCATGTTCGGGGGAGGAAAGCCGGGCGGGGAGGGTGATAATTGTCACTGTGTGCAATCCTACGGGCTGGGGAATGGCACCTGTCAAGCAGGGAGTGTTCTCCCGGTGGGGTCTCCAAACTGGTGGTAGGGGAAACAGTAGGATACAACTGCAGTGACAACACACAAATGTGTGTGGGGAAGAATCAATTGGCATAAGAACTACATTGGGGAGAAAAATGGTTAAAAAAGAAAAGAGGTACCAGGACCTTCATCCGTGCAGAAAATACACACTTGAGCTCACGTGAGCATTTGCATTTGTGAACGTATGTGCTTTCCGATGCACTGACCACGTCACCTAACCTAATTTACCCACGGCGTGTGAACCCGTGTGCAAAGGTTCGCGCGGTACCTAATCGACCCATCATCACACGTACATTTCAACCCCTGGCCGCTCGTACAAAATGACTGCCCGGGACCGGCGGTGACATTCAGAACTCCGCGGGTCATCGCTGGAGAGACCGCGGGGGCTTTTTGTGGCCCTCTCAGCGCTGACATTTAGATAATCCCCGGACACACGCGCTGGGTCATGACCACTGCTGAGTGACTTCACTGACCCGCTGAAATGCCAGC